>NC_139716.1:29381850-29444350 GCF_964188405.1 Protomyctophum parallelum | reverse complement strand
GAACTATACTGGTTACCCATACAGGCCAGAGCCAAGATACTCCTCCTGACCTATAAAACCTTAAGTCGAGGCTAAAACACACACCTTTTTTCTATGCACTATACGGTTCCGCCTAGTTTTAATCTGTATGATCCATAGCTATGCACATTTTACCATGTTTTACTATGTTCTTTTATTGCTATGCTATTTGTGTCTTTGATTTGTTTGTTGATGTATTAATGCTGCAAAGTGCACAGAGACCCCTTGGGGTGATTTTGTACTATAAATAAAATAAACTGAAACTGAACTGATTTCAGAGGGTGAAATGAGGCTCTGCGTGACTCACACATGACACCTCCATGCATGCAACATGTGCGTGGCACGACTAGTTACTACCAACAAGCCATTAACCACATGAACCCTTTGTATTCCCATCGGAACAGTCAACAGAATTAGCCGATACGCACACACACAGTTTGTCAAATGGGTACAGATGTAGAATCCACACACTGATAATTGTAAGCCTGGGCCATGTACATAAACTGACCACGAGTGGCAATAGCCGAGTGAAAATAAAGCGTCACAGTCCCTCGGGGATCGTGACAAATCGTGACAAATCGTGACAAATCGTGACAAATCGTGACAAATCATGACAATGAACACAATGTTTTGGGCCGATCAAATAATTTATAAGAAGAAAAACAAAACAAATAGTGTTGTCTCCTGCCTTTATTTTCTTCTTTCTAATGATTTGATCAGCCCAAAATATTGTGTTCATTGTCATGATTTGTCACGATCCGAGTTGGCTTTGTCCGCGGCGTAAACGTCTTTAAATAAATAAAGCCTATGGGAAAAATGCATTGCAATTCATTTCCTGGGCCACTCGCCGTTCTGAAAGGGGGAGGGACTGCGACGCTCTATAGCCAACATGACAAAGAGCAGCAAAGCCAAACAACTTGCCAAATATTGCTATGTTTGGGCTTTCATAGGCAGTGTGTCTGTGTGGAGAAGGCGCCATGTGTATCCCTAGTTGACCATGAACTGTCAACCCTGTTTGTTTCCCTGCAACATTCATTGTAATCTGTGTGTGTGTGTGTGTGTGTGGGGGGGGGGAGGGGGTGTCTAACCTCTTGAACTGTTTGAGGAAAATCCCCACATTCATCCCTCGCTTTGAGTCCAAGATGGAGATCTGAGAGAGAGAGAGAGAGAGAGAGAGAGAGAGAGAGAGAGAGAGAGAGAGAGAGAGAGAGAGAGATGAAAACAGAGTTAATTTTCATAGCTGCCTACATGAACACCACACTCTCTCACACACACACTCTCTCACACACACACTCTCTCACACACACACAGACACAGACACACACACACACACACACACACACACACACATCTCACCTCTCTGACAGATGCCCTGACTTTGAGCCCCCTGATGGGCGTGGCCACAGCGTGTGATTGACAGTCATTGTGACCAAACAGCTCCTCAACGCTCCTCACATCTATCTGGTACTGCTGCTGCTGGCCCCGCCCCTTTGTCCACAGGTTGGACCGCCCCTTCACCTAGGACACACCCACACAAACACCCACAACCACACACACACACACACACACACACACACACACACACATACACACTTCACTGAGTTAGTGAAATTATATTTTCACTATATATATTATTTTTTTCTTTAATTTTAAATTCTTATCCCACGATTTTGCAACCCATTTTTTCATCCAGTGTCAATCCTAATGTAATCCTGGGCGCTACACATCCTCTGCCAACCTGGGGGGGCAGCGGACTGACCTCATGCTTCCTTCTATGCATGAGGAGTCCAAGCTGCTTCTTTTCACCTGACAGGGGAGAGTTTCCCCGGCCAGACGTAGCACGTGGAAGGAACACGTTATTCCAACCAGTTCCTTTCCCCTCCATTAGGCTGGCCAGGGGGAGGTAGTTTAGAGACCAGGAATACTGCATATTTTTGTGAGGGTAACTCCACACAGAAAGGCCCTTTCGCCAACCCACGCCTCGGGTATGGGCACTGATGACACGGAGGAGAGAACACGCCCACAGTGCTCACAGCGTCCCCAGCGGGAATCGAACCCAGGACCTTCTAGCTGTGAGGCGACAGACTGTGCCACCGTGCCCCACATTTTCACTATATTTACACGACATGCAGTCTTGTTGAAAATAGATCTTTTGCTACTTTTGTGTGACAGTGTTGTACGACAATGTAGAGCGTTCATTTGCAGAAAGATGTAGTGTAAATCATGATTTAAACATGTCTCACCTGTTCCTCTGGAATGGTCTTCCAGAAGAAACTCCTCACCCTCCTCTTTTTCTTCTCTGTGACTTCGTGGCCCAAGGACAGGGGGGCAGGAGGCAGGAGGGGGGGAGGAGGCGGTGGAGGGGGTGGCGGGGGGGCAGGGTTGCCCCCGACAACCGCGGGTGGGTTGGAGGGAGGAGGGGGCGGCGACGACGACGACAACGCGGGGACATCGACAACCGCGCCCAACGCGTCCCTGAAGCTCTCGCTCTCATTGGCCGGTGAGACGCTGCCCATCACGTGCATCGCTGCCGCCGATTGGACGAGGGGGACGGGGGAGGAGGCGGCGCCCGCACTGGACGCGTGGTTACCGCGCTACGGGGTTGCCACGGTGACCAGAGTGTGGACGATGATTATGATGAGGATGGAGATGATGACGACTGGAGCAGAGAGAGGTCATCGCCACGGTTACATCAGGGGGTCAAAGGTCAAAGCCAGGACTCAGGTCAAGAAAAAGAGATCTGGAAAACAATACACAAACAAACAGGTTCACGTTTGACAGCACCTCCTTTCTGGACTGCATGCTCACTTAATTAAGCAGTGGTAAAAGCCCAGAATTCAAAATGTACTTGAGGAAAAGGACAAAGTTATTGGCATCAAAATCTATCTATAAATGCACCAAGTCTCTGTATGTAAGTACGTACGTCTGTAATCCACAGAACTGTTCGCCCTGTCGACTTCAAATTCGACATACGCGACACACGTGTAGAAGTAAAAGTACTGAAAATTTGACATACCAAAGTAAAATACAAATACCTCAAAATTGTACTTCAGTACAGTACTTATACTTATATAATTATTTACTTTCTACCACTGCACTTACGCCGACCTGAGACCGATTCTACAAATGTCAGTTCTCACACTTTTTCGTGCCACAAGGACCTCCAAAATCATTATGTAAGAAAAAGAAAAAAAGAAAGAAGAACGTGCTATATATATATGGTGCTATAATACTGTAGCTATTAAATTGACACGGATGTTTCCCGGTTTTAATGGACCAAGCCCCTCCAAATGATCCACAATGCTGCAGCACGCCTTCAACTACATTGTCCTCTCTCGCATTGCCTTCATTGGTTTTTGGTCTCCGTCCATCCCTAGTACAGAACACTGACGTACGTAGGATAATGGTTGCATGTCAACAACAATATAAACTTAAAATTAAGTAAGTGTGTCTGTGTGTGTGCGTGTGTGCGTTACATAACCACAGATCAGTGTGAATGAAGTTTCTTCAGTCAAGAGCTTCAAAGTAATCGCACTAACTACCCATCCTGCCTCACTCACTGTGTGTGTGTGTGTGTGTGTGTGTGTGTGTGTGTGTGTGTGTGTGTGTGTGTGTGTGTGTGTGCAAGAGAGCAAAGATATTGGAGAGAAAGAAAGACATTTGATAACACACTGAATAAAGTACAGTGACACATTTAGACATTTACTTGCTGAGCGTATTATTTATAGTAAAATAAAAAAGTTTAAGTCGTCATACTTTAATACTACTATTTGTGTGTGTGTGTGTGTGTGTGTGTGTGTGTGTGTGTGTGTGTGTGTGTGTGTGTGTGTGTGTGTGTGTGTGTGTGTGTGTGTGTGTGTGTGTGTGTGTGTGTGTGTGTGTGTGCGCGTGTGTGTGTGTGTGTGTCAGATGCCAGGGCTGGAAATGCCATGCGCTGCCGTGGAAACTGTTCTCAGTGCTGAGCAACAGGCTGCATTCCACACAATGCCAGTTTGTTTACTAGGAAATACAGATTGCATTGGGGTCACTGTGTGTGTGTGTGTGTGTGTGTGTGTGTGTGTGTGTGTGTGTGTGTGTGTGTGTGTGTGTGTGTGTGTGTGTGTGTGTGTGTGTGTGAGTGAGTGAGTGTGTGACGTGTGTACGTCTAGTTAAGGCACTTGGCTTTGTAAGGCAGTATAGAAGTTGATACTCCCAGACAGTGTATGTCTGGGAGTAATTAATTAGCTTGAATTTAAATAACAAGGCACTGATGAAGTGCCATTTGAACATTTCTAAACAAGGTTAACTTTTGAGCGCAAATACAATCATTAATCTGCCTGCACAATAAGTACATTTACTTTTGGTACTTTAAGTCCATGTTGATACCAATACTTTTTGCACTTTTACGCATTATTGATACTTTTACTTAAAAGGTGTAGGGAGTGGGCATGGTGGACATTTTATTTTGAAGTTTCAACTTCAAAATAACGTTTCAAGGCTATGGGGTCTCAAAGTCTGTGACTTCCTGCACGTGTTCGTTTGTAAACAAAGTGACAGAGAGACATGGGGAAAAGCCAGCGGATTATGTCTAACCTATACACAACCTATATACATGTTTTAGCGTGATGATTATGTTTAAAACAAGTAATACACTGTCTGGATGTCATCTTGAATGAGATTAAAAACGGAGTAGTTCTTTAATCAACATCAGCTGTGGAGGAAGAGGACAAGGTATGGGAATCAAACTGAAGAGCTTCATTTTTATTGGCTTTTAATTTTTATCGATGTGTATCTCTACACGTCATCACGCAGCACGTTTTCGTTTTCAGGGAAGTAATTAAAAAAAGATTTTTATGGACTTTTGATATAAAAACACACAGAAATGAGAATTTGCCCACTTGCATCCATTGTTAGGTACCGGTATGCCATATGATGACCACGGATATGGTCTAAAAGTGTGAAAAACGTATTTTTTATTCCACTACGCCTTTAAGTAAAACATTTGAGCACTTTTCCGCCCATTGGGTAGAGAGGTTAGGTTTATAGGGCTTAGGGTTGGCAGTATGTCATGCCATGCCGTGAGCTTGTAGATCTACTATTATTGGTTTTAGGGTTAGGGATAAAAATCACACTTGTGTGAAGTGAGTGGCGCAGCAAGGGCAGTATTTATATCAGCCAGGTGACGTCTTACATTGTGATTTACCACCCTGAACAAACATTAACGTCCATAGACTTGGCTGCAACATGACGTAATTTTCGGAAAGCCATGCATTATGGCAAAGAAATACCGGTAGTAAAAATGACATTCATAATGTCGCCATGTCGCAAGTATACTGTATAACACAGACAAACTCTCTAGAGACTCCAGAGCAGGGGGATGACATCATCCAATTACGCTGCAATAATGTGCAAATATAGAACCAACCCAGTGACCCCGTTCCCACGCAGTGCCCCGATTGGCTGACTGGATCACAGAGTTTCACACGCTGTCACTGTGCACATGTCACATGATAAGACTCAAATGACTGAATTAAAAAGGTGACAAATTAGAATTTGATTGAAAAGACCATGGCAGAAGCTAAACGCAGAAATAAATCTGCCATCCTATGAGTTAAGTACAGTACTTAAATTAAATGTTAAGTACTCAGATACTTTCTACCACTGATGGGAACTGTGGTAGGTCAGTAGAGAACACAGTACAGGAAGTAACAGGCCCAGTCACAGTTGCATGCTGGGAAAAATCACTGAAGTGAACACAGCAGACAACTCGACTTCAAAAAGTACTGAAATGAAATGAACTGTGTGTGTATGTGTGTGTGTGTGTGTGTGTGTGTGTGTGTGTGTGTGTGTGTGAGAGAGTGTGTGTGTGCGTGCGTGCGTGTGCGTGTGTGTGACGTTGCTGTGAAGTGACATTCTTTCTGAACTGATCATACTCTTGTTGGTTTACCTCCAGTTACTGACCCAGTTTATCAGGGCGTCTATCTCTGCATATTTGGGTCCTGACCTAAATACTAACAAGAGGAGAGGAGAGGAGAGGAGCGGAGTAACAGTGAAAACTGAAATTAAATATGTGACAGGAGGAGTCAGAGGACAGAGACATGACAACTTTCTCAGCTTTTTTCCCCATTCCTCCTCTCGCTCTCTTGTTCCATGTTGAAATATAGATTTGCTGTTTCAAATATAACCCAAGCTTGGGAAAGAAGACAGAGTACTCTGTATAAATCTGAGTTGTAATGAATTATGTAATGTAAACATGCTGTGAATGCGTGAATTATGTAATGTAAACATGCTGTTAATGCGTGAATTATGTAATGTAAACATGCTGTTAATGCAATTGTGAAATGGTGTCTTATAAACCCATGAGGTTGGGCACATTGTGTGCAGGACACGAAAATAAATAAACAATCATCATCATCATCATCAATCACCCCTATATATTTTTTAATGTTTTACAAAGTTTCCTGGCACTAAATATGCAAATAATGCGGATTTGTATACTACTGAGAAGAAGTGGCCTTGAGTAGCGATGGCAACGAAAGGCATCAGTAGAATCGCTTTGTGAAGAAAGAAATTTGACGATCTTTAGGTCAACTCCGATACTGATTTTGTGCATAAGGGAGAAGTTCCAAAATTATTATATGTCAAAACCTATACGTCAAAACTGTGGGGGGGGGGGGGGGGGGGGGGGGTGGGGGGGGGGGGGGGGGGGGTGGGGAGGGAGACTGTTTAGGCCTGTCACAAAGATGCAATACAATATTATACTATATATATATCTGACTTTTATACAACTTAAATGGTATAAAGAACGGTTTCTCCAGATCGGGTAAATTGCCGATCACAGATAGTCATTTGGAGTAAATATCGGCCGATCACAGATCGGTGGCTGATCGATCGATCGGAGCCACCGCTAGTGGAGTTTGCATGTTCTACCCGTGTCCCCTAGGGTAGGTACCCGTGTCCCCTAGGGTAGGTACCCGTGTCCCCTAGGGTAGGTAACCTCACAAAAAAGCATGCAGTAATCCTGGTCTCTCTACACTGCCTCCACCTGGTCAGCCGGGGCAGCCTGGTGGAGGGGAAAGGAACTGGTTGGAATAACGTGTTCCTTCCACACGCTACATCCTACCGGGAAACTCCCCCCATGCTCACTCCTCACGCATTGAAGAAAGCATGAGCTCAGTTCGGGGCTCTCCCCAGGTTGGCAGAGGGAGAGTAGTATAGCGCCCAGGATTACAGTGAAAGAACGGGTAACAAAATCGCGGGATAACATTTTTAATTAAAAGAAAATTCCTGGATACTCAAACAGGTGTCTTCAGTTAATCTGTCTGATTACTCCTCTAGTAGTCAGATTGAAGCTGGGTGGAGCTATGGGGACAATTTTATGACGACAGTGACACCTTCACTCCTGGGAAGTGATGGTGTCAGACATGAAAGAAGAAAGATAACAAGTGTCCTGTCCTTCGAGGTCCAACAAAAATAAGGGCTTGAAGGAGCCGTCAATCAAACCTATTTGATCACACTCAATGAGTCACAGCCCTGAGAAGAGCGGTGATCAGAAATAGAGTAAAAGGCAAAGCATGCGCATCCAAAAATAAGTTGGCAGTACATACTGGTGCTAGACAACAATACGTACACTTGTTGAGACTTGTTATTGGCGCTGCACTGCGGCGCTGCACTGCGCCGACATGGGCATAAAGGCTACGCTTGCATGCGGGCCCTTTGTCTAAGACAAATTTCCTCCTCGGGAGACAAATAATAAAGAACCTTGAACCTTGAGACTGCCCTTCTTCTCTTTGAGAGCTGTATGAATGAGAAGATATTTAAATGTGACACCTGCTTGCATATTCAAGGCCTGTAAATATTGCTAACGTTTTATTTTTTTTGGTTTTTGAGTGGTGCAACCACTACAAGGAACAGCAATGTCCGTGTTCACCTATGTGTTCACCTATATGGCCATGAGCACCAGTATATGACTATGAGTACCAGTAGGGGCGCTGTTGTGCCAGAAACAGAGAGAGAGATAGTATTAGTGCTGCACTGTTGCCTGCTAATGAGAGAGAGAGGGGGGGAGAGGGGGAGAGAGAGGGGAGTTGAACCACTCAGTTCACACGGGTGTGATTTTTTCTCTGCAAAGCATAATGTCAGCACCGCAATCACGTGCAAATGTCACACTACAGTAGGGTCAGAGCGAAGGCTAAGGTTATAGCATTCAGCCTGCTTTATCAACTCCTTCACCTTGTGATCAACAAATCGCCAGGTACAAATACTCAAATAAATGCAGTGGAATAAAAGTACCAGTATGATATTTGGAACTGAAATGTAGTGGAGTAGAAGTAAAAGTATATTGAAAATACTCCAGGAAAGTACAAATACCTCAAAATTGTACTTAGGTACAGTACTTAAGTAAATGTATTTGGTACATCCACCACTGCTTCAAAGTCATTTTTTATGGAAGCCAGCGACCGAAGGCTACACGTGTGGCTACAGCCTACACAATAATCTACCCCAGCTAAAAAATAAGAAAATAATCACACCTGTGTGAACTGAGTGGTGCAACTCCCCTCTCTACCAATCCCCCCCCCCCCCTCCTCTATCTCTCTCTCTCTCTCTCTCTCTCTCTCTCTCTCTCTCTCATATTAGCAGGCAACAATGCAGCACTGTCTCTCTCTCTCTCTGTTTCTGGCACAACAGCGCCCCTACTGGTACTCATAGTCATACTGGTGCTCATTAACGTCACACAGGTGAACCAACACATAGGTGGGTGAACACAGACATTGCTGTTCCTTGGAGTGGTTGCACCACTCAAAAAAAGAAAGAAAGTTGAGCCGGCTTCAACCTTTTTTCAGTGCTCCGGTGACGCTGTGAAGACATGTCAATCATTCATATGTTTTTGTTTAATCATTTCACCTCGTCTCTCCATGGTTGCCACGGGGAGGAGGGGGGGGGGGGGGATTCTTGCCAACATCAACGAGTGTGTTGTGCAAGTGCAACACTTGGACGACTCGACGACAGTGTAGCTGACCAGGCGGTTTTGTAGCTTTTGTCACCGGTAGTTTCGACGCAGCATCTGAGTGTGAAGTGAAAGACCTCAACCCCAACTCAGCAGGAGTGAGTCAATTTACTATTACAGAGGAGGAGGTGCGTAGAACCCTCAAGATAATTAACCCACGCAAAAAGTGGCCTTGTGGTTAGAGTGTCCGCCCTGAAACTGGGAGGTCGGGGTTCCATACCAAAGACTGTAAAAATGGGACCCAGTGCCTCCCTGCTCGGCGCACGCTGCGGCTCACCGTTCCAAGAGATGGGTCAAATGCGGAGAACAAATTTCCCTGCGGTAACGTCTGTGACTAATCGTACGACTTTGACTTTGCACCCGATGGGATAAGGGGTTATGTGCTTAAGGAGTGTAGGGAGCAGCTCAGCCCTGTACTGAGACACATGTTCCAGGTATCGCTAGATACTCACTATATTCCAAAAGCGTGGAAGACCTCGCTTATAGTTCCAGTGACGACAATGTCTAATCCCAAAGTCCTTAACGACTATCGGTACCTTTCGGTACCTATCGGTACTAACATGGTACCTTCCCTGCAGGCTATAGGGCCTCAAGATCGTTTGTTGCCATAAGTATAGGACTTATGAACAAGCAGGCCCCATCTCAGTTCCGTGCATTAAGTCAAGTGTGATGTGATGCCTCTTGGAACTATGACTGGTGGCCTTCTGTTGGCATTGTTTCTTTATTGTCTATGTACTGTGTGATCTGTTTGTTTGCATAATGTTTTATGTATATCCTG
The DNA here is from genome assembly GCF_964188405.1 of Protomyctophum parallelum. Taxonomy (NCBI): domain Eukaryota; kingdom Metazoa; phylum Chordata; class Actinopteri; order Myctophiformes; family Myctophidae; genus Protomyctophum; species Protomyctophum parallelum. The sequence continues at coordinate 29,434,568 of NC_139716.1, read as the reverse complement.
ATGACTGCGGTGCACAAAACAAATTTCCGAAAGGACAAATAAAGTATCTATCTATCTATCTATCTATCTACCTTTTTGATCCCGCGGGGGAACTTCAGTTCTATAGGCTGGGGCGCAATGACTCCTCATGCTTTGAAGGAAGCATGAGCTCAGTTCGGGGCTCTACCCAGGTTGGCAGAGGGAGAGTAAGGCCCAGGATTAGAGTATAGGCATTTGGCAACGGGCGAAACATGGGTTACAAAATCGTGGGATACATTTTTAAATGAAAAAATAATAAGCGCGCTTATGAACTCGATGGAGGCTTGGTGTCGAGGTGTTGTGTGTAGTCATGTAGGTGGCCGCCCCATGGAGACATGGTGTACGAGGTGTTGTGTGTAGTCATGTAGGTGGCCGCCCCATGGAGGCATGGTGTACGAGGTGTTGTGTGTAGTTATATAAGTGGCCGCCCCATGGAGACATGGTGTACGAGGTGTTGTGTGTAGTCATGTAGGTGGCCGCCCCATGGAGACATGGTGTACGAGGTGTTGTGTGTAGTCATGTAGGTGGCCGCCCCATGGAGACATGGTGTACGAGGTGTTGTGTGTAGTCATGTAGGTGGCCGCCCCATGGAGACATGGTGTACGAGGTGTTGTGTGTAGTCATGTAGGTGGCCGCCCCATGGAGACATGGTGTCGAGGGCTGCACAGAACACGTGTTTTGTCTGTGTTCTGGGGGGAAGAACAGCTCCAATTCATTTTCAATGGAAGTCACCTGGTTTGACGAGACAGCCTTGTTTGATGGGGGCAGAACACAGCCATCAAGCGAGGTTGTCTCGTCAAACCACGTGACTTCCATTGAAAATGAATTGGGAGTTGTTCTCTCCCCTCTCCCCCAGAACAGAGAACAAGAAACCATGTTTTTGAATGTGTGAGTGCAGCCGAGGCGTTGCGTGTAGTGATGTTGCCCCATGTGACCACCAGACAGACTCAACACTCCGAGAAGTGTTGGCTGTAAATATGGAACCACGATGTCCTTCATAGTGTCCCCCACCACGTCAACCGTGCTGACAGAGAGACAGCATTCTAAGACAGAACATGGAACCATGAACAAACATGCAGGGCATTTTACAATGTACCGGGATCCACGTTTCTACCTCTCAGAGGACAGGCCCATGAGGGTCCATTAGGACCCATGGTGGTGACCCCCCCGGGCCACGTGTTGAGAAACGGCGAGCTATCAAACCGGTTGCTTAGCGACCTCCATGAAGCAGGACTGTCTAGCCAAAATGGCATTGACAACCAATGAAAAATGTTTTGCATTCTTTGACAAAAGCGCACGCACGCACACACACACGTGTACACACACACACGTGTACATACACACACACACACACACACACACACACACACACACACACACACACACACACACACACACACACACACACACACACACACAATGCAAAGGCAAATATTTACACTATAAATTTGACCTGCTGGCACAACACACGCATAGGAACATTACATAAATTAGGAGACAGCGGACGGCGACTGGAATTGGATATCATCCCTCCTGGAGAAGCACACGCACACACACACACACACACACAAAGGCTGTGAAATTGATGACTCATGCTATGAGTCATAGCATGTTATGCATGCTATGAACAATAATGAATAAAGCATTAATTAAGAACCAACTATAATGACTGATGCAAGCCTGTTGCATTGATAACACCGACCTCTCTTACAATGGAATCATTCAAACTATATATATATATATATAGTTTGAATCATTCAAACTATATATATATAATATACATATATAGTTTGAATGATTCAAACTATATATATATATATATATATATATATATATATATAGTTTGAATGATTCCATTGTAAGAGAGGTCGGTGTTATCAATGTAACAGGCTTGCATCAGTCATTATAGTTGACTCTTAATTAATGCTTTATTCATTATTGTTCATAGCATGCATAACATGCTATGACTCATAGCATGAGTCATCAATTTCACAGCCTTTGTGTGTGTGTGTGTGTGTGTGTGTGTGTGTGTGTGTATATATATATATATATATATATCTAATATACATTAGAAAAGTTGTCACGTGGTGCAAAAGATGTGCGCACTAGCCATTGAAAAGATGTGCGCATGTGGCAACAAGCCAATGAAAAACAGTGCGCAACCCCCCCCCCCCCCCCCCCCCCCACCCCCTCCCTCTTTGGCTGCTGAAATGTGATCTCCCCTATGGATCTCCCTCTCAGCACTCCGCAGAGAAACCTTACCTATAGTCGCCTCACCATTTAGCTTATTCCTTCTAAATCTTTGTATTTAAAATATAGCTCGCTCAGCGAATGTCTTAGTTACATTAACATTGTTCTTAGAAAGTACTTGGTTTGTGCCTAACTACTACGATTAGACAGATCACGTTTGTTATTCCGCTACTGCCAGTACTTCTGATTGCACGCACACACACACACACACACACACACACACAACACTACCCCGTGTCCCACACACACACACAACACTGCCGCGCGGATTTAAGCTGTCAAACCTATTTTGTTAAAGTTACATATGCCACAGACACTTGCCTGAACTGTGCAGCTGATATATATACAGCATTGTCATATTTAAAAGGCGCTTTATAGCTTCTCTCAGCTCAAAGCGTGTATGAATAAGGAGATAAATGAACAGCTGACGTCGGTGGGAGAGGACGTCAGCTGTGTGTGTGTGTGCGCGCGCGTGTGAGAGGGAGGTAAACAGTCAGCAACACGTTAAATTTCTACTTCTACTAAAGAAAGAGGCAGCGATGGAGCCATAAGTCCATATCCATAAATTCCAAAATACTGTTAAACATGACGGCATCAGCCTGCTGCATCCTCCTAGCTGTTGTGTGCTAAGCTAAATCATCATACAGAACCACAACAGTCAACACGGCATTGACCAGGGTTGCCACATTGACTGAGAGGGAAACAAGCAACCAGGTCTATTAAAATGTTAACAGGCCAGATCAAGTCAGAAAATAAATCTAGAATAAGCAACAATATTGCTGACTGTCAAACATCATTGTCCAATGTTGTTTTACAGCAGTGGTTCTCAAACATTTTCATGTCATGGACCACTAATATTCTATATGTATATATATTTATATATATATATATATTATTTATATATAATATATATATTTACTATATATACACACCGGTATATATACAGTGTACAGTGTACACAAACCGTATCTAGGTGTGCCCCAAGATTTTTAGGCTATGAAAAGTGTGCCCTGGGACAAAAAAGGTTGAGTTAAGCGGTGCCCAAAAGGTAGATCACGATCTACCAGTAACGTCAGATCAGGGGTTTTGTTGGCCAGCGCCAAAAATGCTCCCCGACAGCATAATCGGAGCAAATACCGGGCAGTGTGTATGAGCCATAACGTGTTGACTACACTACACTACACTAATAAGGACACATAATAATAACTAATAACCCATCCGTTACTACATGTGGAGTCAACTCCCGCAATTTCCTTCTTCCCATAGTGCGCGGCAAAGTAACTCTGGGATGAGCGGCCGCGAAATTCTAGTATATATATATATATATATATATATATATATATATAGGGCTGAAGTGGTTACTGTATGTTTTGTATGTAATAAAAAATCAAAATCTACAATGTAACCACAGTATAGTAACTAACGTTTTCAAATAATTATTGTAGTGGAGTAAAAATTAAAAAATGAAATGAGATGAAGTGGAGGAGAAGTAAAAGTATTTGAAATTTGGAAAGTAAAGTGCAAATACTTCAAAATTGTGCTTAAGTACAGTACTTAAGTAATGTACTTTCCACCACTGGTGAGCTTGACGATGTGATGTTTCCGGCACAATAACTCAGGTTTGTACGGTCGGTACGACGATGGACGGTAGGCTACAGTTGATACATGACATTATTAAACGCTAAGCACTCAAATCCACTTTGACAAGAACCACAATGGGAATAAGACCTAAGGTTTTAAATTTTTTACTGTGATCCTTCGTGCACCTGTAATTGCACGCATGCTCTACATCGGTGTCGCAACCATGTCATTGTCCTTTTAAAGTGAATTATCAAAACAAACAAAAAGAAAAAACTCCACAGATGAAGTTGAACGGCTCAATTAAGGGATTACGCTGGAGCGGCTGAACCCGGGTCAACCGACTAGACTGTCTGTGAAGATGATCCGTGGAGATCATGTTAGGATGACGTCGGTCTCCGACCAAACTGTTGTTGCTATACGGTACATAACGACGTTAAATGAACTCTGCTCGTCTTGACCTTTGACATACAAAATCTAGTCGGTGCTCCCGGCGTTGACGGCTCTCTGTCTGTCTGTCTGTATGTCGTCTCGGTCGTCTGTCGCGTGGAAACCTTGTATGTCCCAAATCTGTTGCTTTTGGGGAAATGGAAAATAGAAGCTGTGGAGCCGATCTATACCCATGCCGACGGGATGGACCACAGAGCATTATTATTACAGGCATACTAGGTAGAATCCCAGATCTGTGTGTACTGTATAGTGTGTACACTCACACTCCCCCGTCCCCTCTCTGACAGGTATCAAAGAAGTGATTGCTGTCTTTGATGCATTCAATGATTCGAGAGAACACTAAGGAGCATATAGAATGAGTTTGACACAACATATAAATATATATATTTTACATTTAGGCTCAAAGTTACCTATAATGCCTATAAGTCCTATAAGGCCTGACACGAAATAAGAAGGCCTATACAAGACCTACAAGTTCATAGCGCGCCGCCGAGATCTGCTATTTTTCATTAGCTAAAGTATAACATAAGGCTTAGTTAAAACACCAAAACAGATTCCCGGCTCCCGCCCAAAATGGGTTAACCCAAAATGGGTTAAAGCCTTAGAGTATATATGAATAGAGAAGGCACCCAGAGGAAACCCTGAGGCGAAATGGACATAGTGGCCGAATGAAGGTATTGCAGCCTGGCCCCAAACACATGAACGCGCTGTCCGTTGACTATCATTGTACACGTTCACGACAGACAACGCTCATGCGCGTTCAACGGCAGCGCGTTCATGTGTTTGGGGCCACTCACCATTGCAATCCGTCCCAGAATGCACTCTGTTCCTACCAGGAAGGAGGAGTGAAATCGCCTCATGCGCTTTTGAGCGACTTAATGCAAGTGGATGGAAGGAGAACTCGGGTGTCTTCTCTATTCATATATACTCTAAGGTTAAAGCCATCGAAGCCTGGTGGCGGGAAGGGGCAGGACAGACCCAGGTGGCCAGTCTGCAGGCAGCGCTGTCAGACATAGGATAGGTGCAGCACATTGAACGTCAGACACATACTGTAGGATAGGCGCGCATAGTTGAATTGGCCTGGTGGAGACAAAAAAGGCCAGTGTGACTGTCTACAGGTCCTGGGCAGGAGGCAGTTTCAAAATGACTGGAATATTCAAAGCCCAGTCAGTCAGTCAATTAAACATGCTGCACTGATTCTTCTCAACATGGGGTTCCATTCCATGCAGGAATGCTTGAGATCTGCTATGATTAACAGTTAATCATTTAGCAGCTCTCAGGTCTGTGCTCTAATCAATACATATGCACTGCAGCTGTAACATGAAAGTGAGAATTATCCGCGAGACATGGCCAAAGTATTTTTGGGGGTCGCTACTTTTGCATGACGCTCTTGTGCGACGAAGACATTAATTTATATTTAAAAAAATGAAAGGATGACAAGGCATCTACAGCGATGATATGAGGTCTCATCTGTGCACAGTAAACACACCAGTACTCATTTCAAAATATGTGAACACACACACACACACTTCAAGAGCATCGGGGGTGAAAAGGGGGGCTGAACCCTATTTACAAGACAAACAGCCATAAACAGTGTGAGTTTATGGCTGTGTGAGTTTATGGCTGTATGGCTTTGTGCCTCAGGTGGTCCGCGATCCTCGCATGATAGCTTATCCGTGAGATTGCTTATCCGTGAGCTAACTTCCGGTTAAGGCCTGGGGTCATTTTTGGTCCCTGGCTTGAATAAGTTACCTTCTTTTCGACACAGTAGCAAATGACTGATTTTTTTTAATCAATTCACTTACAAAGATCCTGCATTTTTTTCAAGTTTTTTAAGTGCCCTGTGCCGTTTGCATCACGATTCGGTTTGAATCGATTTTAATCTATTTACGATATACAGTATCGTTACATGCCTAAAAACAAATCATTCATTTCAAATACAGTATATTATTTGTTGTTTTTTTTGCTGCTAGCGGTGAAAGAGAAACCTTTTATTGATCCTCGGTGGGATATTCAGGGGACCAATAAATGCGGCTATAGCAGGGCTAATCTACATGTAAATGTCCCCTTTCAATCGGGTAAGGTAAAGAAATAAACTTTTACAGCGGTCGTTGTGCAGTTAAAGACGGAACTGGGAGTCTTGTTACGTGTGTTTTAAAAGGCAACATGTCAGACCCCTAAAAGTCATCTCTGTGTACCATGGATACGAGCACGCACAGGACCCCCAGGCAATACTATACCCCCTGACCTGACGAGAGAGAGAGAGAGACCGACCACAACATGCAGGAATAACAGGGGGAGACGTCTCACCAGTGACCTCCATGAACACCTGAATGATCTTTTATATAATACACTGTAGTGCAGCACAATTCTTATGAAACATTTTTATCACGATTCTTACATTCTCATTGTTTCAAATGAAAGTGTATATTGTCTTTATAGTCTGTAGTTGCTGAACATTACTACATTCAAAATGTGGCACCTGGAGCCAACTACTGTGACTTGTTTAAACAGACAACATTAAAGTGCTTGACTTAAATCTCTCTTAAATTAATTGGACAGCCAACTAGTGCGGCATGATTCTTGCTCAAATTCAGAAATGGGATCGCATAGGTGTCTGAATCTAGATTGCGATCTTTTTGAGCAGTGCCTAACCGCTCCAATGACTGGCTGTGTGTGTAAATGGGATAAACACCAAACAGAGACCCTACACACTGAATTTTGCAAATCCATTCTCCGAATCCAGCGGGGAAAAAAAAATAGAGCACTGAAATTCTACAACCACCTAAAAGAAAATGACCCAGATGCACTCCATAACAAGGCACTCTCCCACAGCGAAACTCTAGAGAGATGCCCCCTCAGTCAGCTGGCCCTGGAACTCTGCGCACAAGCACAAACAGAGCCACCAGATAGAAAACCTATTGGACTAAGCCAAATTATAAAACAGCAAAAAAACTATCTGACACATTGGAAAGAGGCAACACAAAAACAGAGTACACTAGAATGCTATCTGGCCCTAAGCAGATAATCCACTGTGGAGAATACAGCACCTGAGCACCGTAACCGACCCAAAACAAAGAGAAGCCAGCCAGCCAGCGGTGTTGTTGAGCAACCTGCACCGCTCAGTTCACATGGGTGGGATTGTTGCATCTGGGTGTGACACAGAGATAATGTTGAGTGAAAGGTCAGGGGATTTGAACCCACAAATCACTATGGCCCGACCCTTAGTACGCAACAAAATAATACTGTTATCTTGATTTTTGCTCTATTTATTTATTCCTTCTATATTCAAGATTCACTTTCTTGCGGTATGGAAGAGTGCATTTCTTAGGTTTTGCATGGTTCCTTGACACTGTAGGAACTAGGAAGGAACACAAAACAGATTGTGCAGTGCGGTACCTTTGTTCCATTATGTGTTTTAAATGCCTGTTATGTCTCTTAATGCTTGTGTGTGCCTAAAGCACTTAGTATTTGTCTTTGTGTGTATAAAACTCGCAGCTATACAAATAAAACTGGCCTCACTTGCAATTATTTAAATGTTTACAAGGTGAGATCGAGTTCACAAGGAAAGTTTTTACCATTTCATCACCAAGACCTTTCTAGAGATTTGTGTACAGACTGTGTCACATTATGCAGTGGAAAAAGTAGCCTACTATAGTACTATAATACTACATTTATTTACTTGCAATATAGAAATAATCTGTTAAAAGTAAAAGTTCCGGAATTCAACTTTTAGTTGCGTAATAGTACAAATGTATTGGCTTAAAATGTACTTAAAGTACTAGAAGTAAAAGTAATCATTGTGCAGAAGTTAAAGTTTTCAAATGCATAATCTTTTGAAAATAGCAGATCTATTAAGCTCACAATGAAAATTGTGAAAATTGTGAAAATTAAAGTGGATAATGTATGTTTTGTAATAGAAATCAAAATCTACAAGGGAACTAAATAATTAAAGTTTTCGAATAGCCTAAATGTAGAAAGAGTAAAAGAAAGTACAATATATAGGCTGGGATGAGATGTAATGGAGTAAAAGTAGCCAAGCTATAATATCTAAAAAGTACTGAAAATGGAATTACTGGAAATACTCAAGTAAATGTACTTAGTTACAGTTACAGACTGCGTCTGCCTGTGTATCACATCATACTGTAGCCTACAATGACTGCAGAATATGACATGAAGCACATCCAGATCACTCCACAATCCATAACATAAGTCCAATTTATAAACCAAAAAACTGGTCATGGACGAACAAATGTGACTGAAACAAACGGAAACCCGCGTCCTTGTTTATTTATACTTTAGTTCATTGCACACAACACAACCATGGCTTGTCGAATTGCGACGGCGCGTTCATTCGGCGAGCGACACCGTCGTACTCTATGGAGTGTAATAAAGGAGAGTAGGAGACATGCCTATAGCGGCTAGCCTGTAAAAGTGATGAATTAATCATCATCGTCTAGTAGTAGAAATAAACGTTTTATGGATGAGAGAGGAGGGAGAGAGAGAGAGTTTTGTGAATTTGAGAAGAGAGAAAAGAGGGAGAACAGACGGAATGCAATAAAGCTTAAAGATGTTATAAAATTAACACAAACTTACCGTTATAGGAGACACTATAGGCACTGCAGGCAGTTTATACATCCAGCTTCTATCAGCCCGATTAACGCCTAAATAAACGCGCACGCAACAAACACAACACACAAATAAATAAACATCACACGCACATTGTACACCACAGGCACTGGCACACAGTCACACACTGTCACACTCACACACCGACTGTCTGTTCTGCGTGTGTGTGATTGAGACTGAGCGAGTGTGAACTGAAGAGAGTAGAGAGCCACACCGGCCTGCGCATGCGTGATCGTTCAGGTGGAAATAAAGGCTTTTCCTCTAGTATCCGCCCACCTGTCATTACACGCGCGCGCGCCACACACACACACACGCACAAACACAGAATGGGGAGATTATGAATATTGCATGTGATGGGAGGAAGGAAGAGTGGATGTTAGTTCACTGAAGTGAAGGAATATGTATGTGTGTGTGTGTGTGGTGACTGGTGAGGGAAGCCTCATATATGACGACAATGAATTTGTGCCAAGGGAGGGGCTGGCAGCAGCTCTTATCTTGGCCACACACACACACACACACACACACAAGGCACAATACATTAGATCCAAACACATTGGACCAGCCGGCACTACACTACCACTTGACACTTCTAGACAGGATTTTTACGCCACTTTTCAACCATTTCAACACATTAATTTTGGTCATCAAGCTGAGTGGACATTAATTTATATACACAATAAAATGTAATTTGTATGCTTTACAGAGAAAAACAAGCTGTATTCACAATGATCTATTCTCAGGCCCCCAAAACTAATCACAAGTCAAATGATTACTTAGTCAAAAATAATCAATTACCCACATTTTTTACAGTTACAGCCCAGGATTGTTTAAAAGAATAAAAAAAAAATTGTCTTTTTTTTTAAATACTTATTTATTGAAAAAAGATTTCAAGGATGGAAAGAAAGACAGAAAAAAAACGGTACAAATGCACAGAATAAAAACAAAATAAATAAAATTATTTTTTCCCCCACACAAATCTCTATGATAAACAGTGGTGGAAAGTAACTAACTACATTTACTTAACTCGAGGTTTTTTGTGCTGTTGTGATTTGGGGCAAAAACATTTTAACATGAATAAAAGTGCATAAACACATCATCTCTGCACCGAAGGTCCCCTGGCAAATTCACTGACGAAATTGTGGCAAATAAAACATCTATTAACCCCTTTGACTAACTTAATGAGACGGGACAAAAAAAACCCTGCAAAGTCTTTGGTCCTACAGGATTATAGCTAAATCTGCACGATACAAATAGATTACAATGGAAATAAGTGTCAAAGCATGGATCAAAGTACATTTTGGCATTTCTCGACTGAAGAGTCTTTTTTTTTGGTAGCGTGAAGACAGAATATTTCAAAAGAAGCTATTCAGAATGACTCATTCCTCATGACATGTCCTCTCACAAGACCGTAAGAGAATTTTGAACATACCTGGTTCATGAATTCATTCACAAAGGCTGTCTGATAATTGCAGCTAGTGTTTATGAACTGCCAGCTAGGGCTCACGCTGGGCAAAACCTACGCTGTATAGTGTTGTGTTTGGTTCAAACTAAGTTATATTCAAAAATAAAAGTCTAACCCAAGTGTGTTTGTCTTATATGTACTGCCAGCACCGCAATTCCAAAGCCCCCACAGGTACACACAAAATTACTTTCAGCAATGGAATAATAATGTGCTTTTGTGTCGGTATGTGTTTTTGTGTTGTGTCCACACTTTGAGGTTCTGTGTAAACACAAACATTGAACACAAACGTGTGTAAACACAAACATTGAAGACAAGTGAGGATGCAAATTGTGATTGGCCAGAGCTGCTCATTTTAGTTCCCAAGTCAAAAATCACAACTGTGTGAAGTGAGGGGCGCTCTTATCATCACACATCATCACATTCTGGCCAATCACAATTTGCGTCCTCACTTTTGTCTTCAATGTTTGGTGATTACAACTTTACACACTTTTGTGTTCACACAGAACCTCAAAGCTGGACATAGGAAAAAGAAGCGAGGACACCCCTGGTGCCCACAAAAGGTTATGCCATACATTTTATGGCATAACCTTTTGAGCATTTGTTTTACTTCTAAGATAATTGTGTCTTTTCAAATTTGTTTTTCATTCATGTGGCATTAGGTGGAGTAGCAGTGAGGTGGCTGATGGCAGTTCAGGCTTTAAACTTCAAAGAAAGGCTTAATGCCCTTTACAGAGGATTACATGACTTTACTCCTAGCTGCACACGCACGCACACACACACACACACACACACACACACACACACACGCACAGTGTAACTGTGTGTATGCACAAGGCATGTTGATGTGTGGTTATACTGTACGAATGTGCATGTGTAGACACATAACTAGTCTCTCTACACACGCACGCACACGCACACGCATGAAGAGATGGTAGGGGTGTGTGTGTGTGTGTGTGTGTTGGGGGTAGTAGAGCACAAAGAGGGAAGAGAGAGTCAGAGAAGAATAGACTGGGGCTAGTGAACTGAACGGTCATTGTCATTGCATTGGTCACTTGGCTACTGCTAGCCACAGTGGGAGGATATCTATTGTTTCTACCCTAACGCTAAACTGAGGGAACATACTGATTACAACCACAGCTGCCTACTTAGAGTAGCCACAGCCTGCTAGCTCATGTCTGTCCCATAGACTGTAAAAGGTCTGTCCATATAGTACGAAGCATATTTTGAGCATGGGAAAGTATGGGAATATATAACATGCTGTGCTGCCGTTTTAAGGAGACAACTCTTATTTACATGTTGGCTCATATTTCCATTAACAGCGAAAATTCCGGCCTAACGTCTAATATTGCAATGTTTCTATCGCTGGCTTACCATCTGCTTTCATCAACGCGTTAGTGAATAATTTATTTGTGTTCCCTAGCCTAGATTGTATGTTGATATTGTTCCCGCTCTGCTGGATACCACATTAGTAATGAATATTATTTCTACAGCCAATTACCTAAATGGACATTATCATATCACCTAATTCAACAGCATAATAGATGTAAAATATCCAATTATAGCCCAAAGAAAGTGGATCTCGAGATCCACCCGGGGACCGGCGTGGCTCCAATGTGTATCTCCGACTTCATTCATGATTAATCTATGATGTACGATGTATTTGGGGCAAGGTTTGGGCCCGACCAGACAGAGCCACAGAGACTGCCATTGAACGTTTTAAGTTGAATAATATATTTTAAAAAGTATAAAACGTCTTTGGTCCTACTGGCAGTGAAAACTTTGGCACCAGCGGTTTGTGAGAATAGTGCCGGACACACAAGCCGAAATACATTACATCTCTTTGTGTAGAGTTGAGACGAAGAACCATTTAAGTCCATCATTTATTCTGACCGCTCCCCCAAAAGCCCCATCTGTCCTGAAGCATTACCCATAATTTATACATGATGGATAATTAGTATGGACTTAAATCATTCTCTACTATCGTTGCTGTCGGGAGAACACCAAACTGTTACTTTTCAGGAAATGGGCAAAAAATAACCTGTCTTCCAATGGAACAAATAGTAGTTATTATGATTTAGGCACAAGCTCTTGTTAATATTTTAATATTTTCATTGGTTAAATATTTATAAAACCCAGACAGACCTACTTTCAACCTAGCATCCATATTTTAGCCATGTCATTATAGGCAAAACAAATTATGTATACGGAAAACAGCCAATTCACCAAGCTCATAGCACATCACGTTGCAACGTGTTATGAACTCGTAATGGCTATTTTTGCTAATTTCATGCCGTCTGTCATACGAAAACAACCACACCCATGTGAAGTGAGTTCTGTCCGACAGCAACAATATATTATTTGGTAATTTCCAGTCATTGATTGATTAATAACAGTATGTAAATCACTGGTTCTCAATGTGGGTTCTTGAGGGGATTCCAAATGGAACAGATGGAACCTCAACGGGTCCATTTAGTTCCATTTGTACACTCCCAGAGAGCTATGGCGGTCCTTGAAATAAAAAGATTTGAGAACCACTGGTGGTGTAATTTAAAGGGTTGGTGTTTTTTCTGGAGAGGAGAAGGACGGCTGAAGGAGAGCTGGTCAGCTCTCCTCCAGCCAGGACAGAGAGTCCGTGCTGGGGTCGCTGAGGCGGAGGCTGGCCTCCTGCATGCTGCGCTCCAGGTGCTGGTGGCACGAGGAGAAGTGTGATGACACTGAACTATGGAGGAGGTACAGCTGGTTGTGGAGAACCTTGACCTGCAGAGAGAGAGAAACAGAAGAGAGAGAGAGAGAGAGAGAGAGAGAGAGAGAAAGAGAGCGTTTGATTTAGCTAGCCTTAGATTCTGAGGCTGGGTGTTCCAAAGACCGTCTTTGGTCTTCTGGTCTTTTAGGGCGGCTGTGGCCCAAGAGGTAGAGCAGGTCGTCGGTTCGAATCCCGGCTCCTAGTGTCCACATGTCGAAGTGTAATGTAGTGAACCCTACATTGCCTCCAATGAGTCAGTCGGTGCCTCGCGCGGTATAGCTTGCCCCCATTGGTGTGGGAAGAGAGGACACTGGCTTGAGTGTTCGCCGCTTCACCTCCCATTGTATAGGGCTTTGAGCACTTGGAAAAGCGCTATATAATATAACAATGCATTTCGTTACTGTGGTTAATGCGTCTCACCTTGTTTTCTTGCAGCAGGTTCAGTTTCACGGTGAGGTCTTCTTTGGTCTTGCGGTATCGCTCTTTCTGCTTCTGGAACTCGCTCTGAGCTTGTTCCAGTTTAGGCAGCGTGTTCCCGTCGCGGGGTCCCATGTTCAGCTCCTCCAGGTCACAGCGGTACGCATCGTACTCGATCCTGTGCACAAGGTTGAGAAAAGGTGTTGATTTTGACAGCAAATATTCATTTAGTTTTAGTCATTGTCTTTTGAATAAAACTTCATTTAGTTTTAGACCTATTTGAGTCGCCTGAAATGTTTTACGTTTGATCGTATTGTTTTAGTTGACAAAAATATTCTGGCGGGCCGTGATAGCATCGTAATGGCTGATTTTACACTTGGTTGCATGCTGAAAATAGCCGAACTACAAACTGGCAGATGCGCTGTGAGCTATTAACGGATATTTTCAGCATGCAACCAAGCACAAAATGACTTGTCTTTTAGTTCTTTAGCACTTCTCCACTAGTCCCTCCCCAACACAAAAATGTCAATATATTTAGTCTTAGTTTTAGTCACCATACCTTCGTTTTTATTTAGTTTTTGTCCGTGAAAAAAAAGTAGTTGATGAACATTTTTCCCAGTACAACTACAGTCTTACCAGAGTCTTCTACTGTTGTACTGGGAGCTTACCAGTATAACCACAGTCTGATACTGTTGTACTGGGAGCTGACCAGTACAACCACAGTCTGATACTGTTGTACTGGGAGCTGACCAGTATAACCACAGTCTACTACTGTTGTACCGGGAGCTGACCAGTACAACCACAGTCTTCTACTGTTGTACTGCGAGCTGACCAGTACAACCACAGTCTTCTACTGTTGTACTGGGAGCTGACCAGTATAACCACAGTCTACTACTGTTGTACTGGGAGCTGACCAGTATAACCACAGTCTTCTACTGTTGTTCTGGGAGCTGACCAGTACAACCACAGTCTTCTACTGTTGTTCTGGGAGCTGACCAGTATAACCACAGTCTACTACTGTTGTACTGGGAGCTGACCAGTACAACCACAGTCTTCTAATGTTGTACTGGGAGCTGACCAGTACAACCACAGTCTTCTAATGTTGTACTGGGAGCTGACCAGTACAACCACAGTCTTCTACTGTTCTACTGGGAGCTGACCAGTACAACCACAGTCTTCTACTGTCGGGAATCAGTAGGACAGGAGATGAGGATGAGACGAGGGGAGAGAGACTGACCTGGCTGACTCGTATTGCTTGACGTTAACCATGGTGTCTTCTATTGTCTTGTTCAGCAGAGTGTTCATGCCGGTGGTGAAGGTGTTGATGGAGGCGGCGAGACTCTCTCCGCTCTTACACAGAAACCTCTGGCTCTCTGCGTTCAGACCAAACTCTACCTGACACACACACACACACACACACACACACACACACACACACACACACACACACACACACACACACACACACACACACACACACACACACACACACACACACACACACACACACACAATATCGGTACCGCCGGGACATGATGCTAGCAGCTAGTGTGTCGCTGGGAAGTACCCCAATTCCAACCCTTGAGGCTGAATGCCAAGCAGGGAGGCACTGGGTATGACCCGGTCGGGGATTGAAGCCGGCCTCCTGCAGTCCCAGTCTCAATGGCGGGCGGGCACGCTAGCCACTGAGCTGGTTGTTAAAGTGTAATTCACTGTTTTAAATGATCCTCAAACGTGCATTATTCTCTTTTAAGTTTGAGGACAATGAAACTACACTCATTCAACATGTCAATCAAGCTTTTTTAATTCACCAACTAACCGAGATAAGCAACTCATTCACTCATGTAATCAGTACGGGTCAGTGGTGGTTTCTTTAGCTTGCATTGT
Organism: Protomyctophum parallelum; assembly: GCF_964188405.1. NCBI lineage: Eukaryota > Metazoa > Chordata > Actinopteri > Myctophiformes > Myctophidae > Protomyctophum > Protomyctophum parallelum. The sequence goes on along the minus strand of NC_139716.1, from coordinate 29,419,134 downwards.
GTTTCAAGTTTAGGGTAAACACTCTTTAGCTTTGTGTGCTTTACCTTTGAATAAAGTTCTGAATGACTTGTTCTGGATCTCTTCTCCACTAGTCCCTCCCTGTGCCATTTAGTCATAGCATAGTTTGTTCTAGTGAACTAGTCGTCTATGTATTCAATTAAAAGTCTTGATCAAATCCTACTTGATAATTCTCTGGTATTTCACATTAAACTAGATTCAAGGAATGCAAGCACAGACACCCCTTATAAACAACCATGTATTAAACTAGTTTGTAAGTTACACACCCGACACCCGGCCTAAATAAGCCCATTCAACCATTTTAAGCACGGCAGACTAATTTAGAACAAACGTCCCTGGTTCTGGTGACTTCTAATGGATGTGTTATTTTAAATATGTATATAAGAATCACATCCGTGTGAAGTGAGGGGCGCTCTTATCACCGTACATCATCTCATACTGGCCAATCAGAATGCCTGTTGCCAAAGATTTACGTCATATTTGACGGACATTTGACCTAACTTCTCCTTTGATTGTCGATGGCAAATATGAGACGTGTGAGGACAAGATGACGTAAACTTTCCCTTCATTGTCAATGGCATTTCACGTTTGTGTTGTGGACATTTTATGTCATATTTGGCGGACATTTGACGTATTTTCTCCTTTCAACACAAACATTAATGGCATTTAATGTTTGTGTTGTGGACATGTTGTGGGGACAAAAGCTGTATATAGGAGGGGCTGGCGCCCCTCAAAAATCACACCTGAAAAAAAAGCTATTATTGACAAATGACGGTTCCCTAGCGCATTAGAAGGAGGGACGTGTGTTTTCAACGATTTATCTATCCATTCAGCTATGGCTGCCCTTCTCTGTCCTATATCCTGGTTGATAATCTATCTATAATCATCATAATCATCATATGACTCACATGCAGTGGAGGAGTTTTGAGGCCGAGCTCCGCCAGAGTGTCTCCCAGTGCCTTGTGGGTACTGGCCATCCCGCTGATCTGATTGGCCAGCGTCTGGGCCAGCTTGGTCACGTGACAGTATCGCTGCTGGTCATCCTTGAGGACCTCGAGGCGAGGCTGGAGGTCGAGGTCGACGGTGCGAGAGCCACGGCCCATCTTCTCGCAGAGAACCTGCCTGGTGCACTGGGCGAGGGAGGGAGATGCATACAAAGACGGAGAGAGAGAGAGAGGGAGAGAGAGAGAGAGAGGGGGGGGGGGGGGGGGTATTTGATTGGTGGTTCTCCTAGTGGGGTCACCCCAGCTATTTAAAAAAAAGAATGACTCAGTCATAACTGCCAGGTGCAGTGCAGAGTATGGGTTTTCATGCCGTTCAGCCAACCCATATGGGTTTTATGGGTAAGTTTAGTCTCCCATTGGCTTAGAGGTGGCCAGCCAATCATGAAGAAGTGACCACTAAGGTCGTCAGTACGGTCGCTAATAGAGAAGTAGAAAATGTAGTCCAGGCGCTTTTCAAGCACCTGGCAAAGCACACACACACACACACACACACGCACGTACACACACACACACACACACACACACACACACACACACACACACACACACACACACACGCACGCAGGCACGCACGCACGGCTCACCTTGTACTGGGTTTGGCTCCACTTGCGGACTCGCTCCAGTGTTTCGCTGGCTTTATTGTTGTTTCCGTGGACAACCACAGATCCACTTCCTGCCTTACCGGGGGTCACTGAAGGGGTGGATGGGTCATATAGGTCAACATATATGTGGTGGAACACATACTACACACGGCATAAATGACATTACAAACCAAATGTATCATAGGTATACTATGCGTGTGTGCGTGTGCGTGCGTGCGTGTACCCTTTCTAATACCAGAAGTGTGTTCAGGTTTACCTTCATTCTGCTCTGTTGCCATGGCGATGTCTGCACCCGCCCCAGTCTGACAGGAAGTAGTCTCTGGAGACAGACTGTTGGAAAGAGTGTGCTGTTCTCCCTTTGTTGTGCAGACGGGTTCCCAGATTGGACAGGAAGTGACATCGTTGTGGCCGTTTGGTTCCTGGAGGAAGTTATGAACAAACAGAGAAAGAAATATATATTCAATATTAATACTTCAGGACAACGACGACCGTTTCAGACTGTGGTTGTAGTGGTCAGCTCGGTAAGAAATGAGTTAGCAAACATTTACTGAATAAGTCAATACATAGTTTTTCCTTTGAATAAAAAGCAGGCACACGCACGCAGCCGCGCACGCACGCACGTCAATAGGGGCCTCTTCATCACCGTGGGAAACGGAACTCTCGGGGGCCAATCGGAATTAGGGGGCGCCTCAGATCAAAGGGTTAAGCAGGTTGTCACGGAGATGATAGCTCCCCGCTGTGATTGGTCAGGGTGGAATGACTCCGAACCCCGCTCACCCCCCTGTCAGTGTCTCAAGGTCAAGGGCCAGTGGTACACTCAAGACAGGAAATGATCACCTGACACAGATGAGCCTTAATGACTGTATCACGTACACGCACGCACACACACACGCAGCCGCAGCGTTATTAATATTGCCACAGAGAGGGGTCTAATAACATGTTGTTCAACTGGAAGTAGGGAGTGACTGAGCCGGAATCATTTTTACAACCAGTATTACTACTACTACTACTAGTACTAGTTGTAATATTATTAGTAATAATAGTACAACTGGTAGCTGCTATAGTAGTAATAAATTACTACTACTACTACCAACAGTTGTCCTATTATTACTACTACTACTACTACAGTAAGACGCCCTGAGGGTGGTCGCATCACGCATTCCGCCTGGGTGATGGCAGATCAACATATGGAATGAATTCTGTACCGGCCATATATGGAGTGTGTCTTGGGTGTACAGGGTTTGATGAGGTCAGATCAACATAATGGAATGCCAGAACAGGTCAGCTTCATATGTTGAGATCTAAGGGTGGCAGCGTCTTGAGTGTACAGGGTTTGATGAGGTCAGGTCAACAATAGCTCCATATGTGGAGATCTAAGGGTGGCAGCGGGGGCAGTGTCTTGAGTCTACAGGGTTTGATGAGGTCATATAAACATATGGAATTAATTCTGTATTGGCCATATATGGAGTGTGTAGTATTCTGAGTATTATTACTAGGCGGCGGCGCCTGATTAATGTGGAATGGAAGATCATTCCATGGTGTAGGACAGGTGCAGCTACAGAGAGAGCCCGTCACCTTTGGGTTTTAGGTTTGAAGGGGGAACTGCATGGAGTGTGAGAGTGGAAGATCTAAGTCAAATGTATAAAAATCATTTGAAAATAGCCAAAATGTATATATTAGGGCTGAAGTGGGTAATGTAATGTTTTTGAGTGGTGCAACCACTCCCTTACGGAGCTATGTGTGTGGCTGGGTGGGTGGCTGGCTGGCTGGCTGGCTGGCTGGCTTAAGTACAGTATTTAAGTAAATGTACTTAGTTACTTTCCACCACTGACTACTACTACTACCGGTGTAGCTCTATGAAGCATGAAGCTAGCATTGTGAGAAAGAAAGAGAGCTCGAGAGGTGAATGTCAGGCCCTACAGGTGAGTCACCTGTTGATGACATCACTAGCCCTGGACACACCCGGTACCAACCCAGTGGGAGACAATCACGGCTAACCGCAACAATGGATCCCTTATCAAGCGCGCAAACATGTGTGCGTACGTGCGCGTGCACACACACACACACACACACACACACACACACACACACACACACACACACACACACACACACACACACACACACACACACACACACACACACACACACACACACACACACACACACACACACACACACACACACACACACACACACACACACGTTAATTTCAGGTTGCTATAGAGCGCCGAAGTCTGACGTCACTTTCAGTAGAGGGCGTCAGTCCCCAGGTTCATGTATTTTTTTTGTTGCATTGAAATCACCATAGGAGGATTTTTAGATTGCTTCATATAAGAACTGTGTTTGAAAAATGAACATGTCATCCCGGCCGCTTCACTCATATGGATATGAAGAATCAACTGACTGAGAGAAAACGCTAATGTTACTGCTGCTGAATTAGTTAGATTTTCGCTAGAAGCAGACTGTATCATATATGAGTGACTGACTGTTGCAAACGATACAGAGACACCTCCCTGACAATAACGCCGAGACAGCTTGTTTATTTTTGGACCACAACGCTTATAGTAGACGATATTAAGATCACCCCATGTTATTCTCCATAGAGAAATTACTTCCGTGAACCAGGGAAATCGAAGGGATGAGCGAGTTACGTCAGGACTTCGGTGCTCTATACAACAGAGTGCATAGACAACATTGTAACGTTGCTAGCGCTAGTCAGTGGAAACTATATTGTGTCCCTCAGTCATTCAGGTTCATAACACTATAGCCGGGGAGCCACAGGCCCAAAAGTTCAACGGTTAAAACCTGTGATGTCAATCATGCCATGCCGTACTTTTTATTTGTGTTTTCTCTATTCACTTGGTCATTAGGGTCCACAGAATAAGAGGGCTGCTCTGCCGAAAACATCGCGGCCATATGGCCATTTTTGTATACCACACCATAGACAACCAATATAAGGCAAAATTCCCAAATGTCAAACTAGGGGGCTTTCATGATTCTGAATCCATTCCAAGCATTAGTTTTGCACGAAAAACACTCCTTGGCCTAAAAACGGCTATAGCCGTCATCACAAAGGTGATGAGGTCAGCACATTTTGGCACATTTTGAAATTTGGGAAAATGGCCATAACTTCTTTTTGCGATGTTTACGGCAGAGCAGGCCTCTCATTCTGTGGACCTTTAATGACCAATTGAATAGAAAAAACACAAATAAAAAGTACGGCATGATATCACAGGTCCTGTAGCCTTGGGTCCACCTATGCTTTCTATGGCATAGGCAGCTCCCGGCAGGATCCCCCGGGAGAATCTAAACGCAGCTGTGCGACATGAGACTAATTAGTTGGAGCGAGAGAGAGAGGAGTGTGTGTGTACGTGTGTGCGTCAATTTAACAAAGGTACAGACGATCAGAAATCAGCAGAGAGTGATCGACGTTTGCGCTACTCTATGCCGAATTGAAGTGGACTCGGACCCAGACTTATTTTTTCTCTCCCTGGAAATAAAAACGTCTGTGTTTCCGAGGCTACAGGTCCTGTGACTCCTGTCCAATGTTGGGCCTGTGGCTCCCCAGCTACTACCGTGTGAACAGTCTCTCAAAAACACATCAACAAAGCAGCTGTCACAGACAAGAGATATGGGGATAAATATGGCGTCGCTTTGCTTTAGTTGATGCTGGGATTATTATTTTCTATGGTACATTTGCACACGCTGTAGATGAAAATAGTGCTCTGCATTTACCCATCCTAATTAAAAAGTAGAGATGCACGATTTAAGTCGGTAGTGTATCAAAATCGTCTGCAATAGAAATGCCACGGCGGTATCCAACTGTCCAATCAGTCTCAAAATAATCCTGATTATCTTTCACTGATAATTGATGACGCAATAATAATGTGACTGCCAACGGCTTTGTACTCGCAGAGCAGCCAGTCTGGCTGTCTCCGTCTCTTTTTTTAATTTATTTTATCAAAGTTTCTTTATACATTTTTCAAGTCACATACGAGTAAAAAATAGCATAAAAATGTCCGCTCTGTTCCCGCTCTGAAAGAGCCACAACCCTGGTATCTTGTACCATTAACAATGAAATAAAAGGCACATACAAATATACATATACATATTCAAAAATAGAAGACATTAATCAAATATTGTGCAACACAATGTGCAAACAAATAATAATAATAATAACAAAATTTAAAAATTTAAATAAAATAAAAACAACTATGTCTCTTTAAGGGGGCCAGCTGTTAGTGGGGAGGGGGGCTTATCATCTACTTTCACCACCAAAACAAAAATTCAGCAATGAGTTCAATATAAATATAATATAATGTAACGGTATATGGGTATTGGAATCGGTATCGGCCGCTATGAACCAGAGATCGTATATGGTTCATAATTCCAATATGGTGCATCTCTAATTACAAGCAGTGAGCATCTCTAATACAGCAGATAGGTAGGGGTTCAGCGTCTTGCTCAGGGACACTTAAACACAGACTTTAGTGTCACATCACACGATGTGTGTGTATAATAGTGTGTGAAATTAAGTTTGGTTCAAGGTCTCTCAACATTACAGTTACAGGAAGAGTTAGAATATGGAAACAGAATAGAGAAGGGAACACTGAACAAAGTAACAGGAAGGCACAGTCAAGTGAATTCGATGCGTAATGCGACCCCCATGTTAATATCGGAATACTGATATATTACAAGTAAGACGCGCAAACGCGTGAAGCGAACGCAGCTCGTAAATTGCAATTAGAATAAATTACGTACTTTTTTTTTCTTTTTAGTTAGTAATTTTTTTAAGTTTTCTACTGTGTGTGTGTGTGTGTGTGTGTGTGTGTGTGTGTGTGTGTGTGTGTGTGCTACAGCTGCGCCCTCTGGTGGCGGGCGGGTGGTGTCACAGCGGGACAGACACACAGACAGACACACACACACACAGACAGACACGATCTGCAGGGTCTCATAGTTAGTGCTCATTGCGTTCGCAATTATATATATATTATTCAGCTGTTAAAATTCCAAACATGCAAATATGACCCACTTTAATTACTTCAGTCTATACAGTATATGTAGCTTAATGGAGTATTAAAATGTTATTGCCTTTTATATCTTATTTATTTGTATTCAGTTCATAAATGCATTTGAAATTAAATAAAAAGGTTACTTTTCAGGATTCCATTTCAGACAAAAATGTAAAAAACAAACAAAAAATAAACCACCGCTGCTGAAAGAACTTAAGTGAGGTGCTGGAGTCACAAAGGGAAAATGAAAAAAATAATAAAGGGAAGCTCTGCACACTCAGATCTGTGCACAATGTATTTATTTTGCAAGCTTTCGGTCTACTGACCTTCTTCAGGCATAATCAAAAAGTGACATAGGACGGAATATATGTTCATCACTTGATTGAATGAATTCAGGATTTAAATTCAAATAAAAAATAGCTGATCTAAATTCAAGCTTGAAAATAGACACCCACGGGTCACGTGGTCAGTGGGTAGAACCAACGCAACATCAATTAATGAAATATCATTAAATACAGTGTTACACATTTCTCAAATCCACAACAGTGGAATAAGTAAAAGGACATCATGATTATTATAGAATCTAAGAGTGATTCACATAATCAGGTATTATTACTTAAGCAACAATTCAAATATATACTGCATACAATAAATCAATTGGCAAAATGGCTGATGGGGAAGTCCTCGTTCATTCTCTTTGGGGACATTGTATTTAAAGTGTAAATCGAAAAGGTTCACGTCCTCAATAATGTCCTCAATAAATTTATCTTTTGGAGCATATGAGTGTACGGGTTCCCTTCTCTTTTTCTATGTCACTTTTTGAACCCAGCACCTCCACTAAGTGATGTGCGTATTTTACTATAGTTGCCATATAAATACACCGAATACTCAAGCAGTTATTTCAGTCCAGTAGCACAATGTCTCATAACATAAGTGGTGTTCTTACTGTGGGAGCCGTGACGTCTGAGTCCTCCTCCTCCTCTCCACTGGCACCTCCTCTATGCTCCTCTCTCTCCATTGATGTAGTGCTGCTACTCTCCTCTCTGCAATGAGAACAAATCAGCACATATAATTCACATCCACATCTGCATGATCTGCGCACACACAAAATGAAAAGTATAATGGAAATAGAAAAATATTTACGTATCATCTAATTTCAGACTTTTAGTTTATTTATTTTTTAAACTCTTGGTTAATTTATTCATGCTATAAATGCAGAACTTTTAGTTCATTTTAACTTACAGGTATCAATTCAATTCAAAGGAGATGAATTGGCATGAGAAACCCGAGATTTACATTGCCAAAGCAATTGTGTAAATAAAATAAAAAACAGTTGAAAATAGGGATTGTAGCCTATATACAGGTAGACTGGGTACAGCATTGTGTAAACAGAGCTATGTCACATTGTGTTAAATACATACAGGTTATAAAGTTTTGGAAGCAATATTTATTATGTATATCATTTTGTGATGTTGCTATACTATAACAACCGAAGGTTTTATTTCCCTCGGGATCAGTAAAGGTCTATCTTCCATGCAGACGCGTCAACTCCGGGGGTGCCGAGGCGCAGCTGCACCCACTGGCATTCTGTTTTAAACTTTTAATAGCAGAATATGCACCCACTGTATAGTGACTGTCCTGAATGAAAATGTCACGTAGTCACATACCAGCTTGTGCAGCGTCGGGCGCGGGCCAGAGGTGTTGGGCCGCCGCCCATGGGCATTCAAATGCTAATAAGGTGGCTTTTGTTCTGCTGCCAGGTAGAGAGTATAAATGTCCATACATTACAGTACACGATTCATTTCCAAATCCATTTGACTACGAAACTACGATGATGAAGCCACCTCCTGCAAAGAAGCGAGTCCAGTCCATCCTACAATTCGGCGCCGCTGCTGCCGCCTCAAAGACCCGGCTGCTCGCACCAGAGCCCGCTGCTACATCGACTCCAGTGCCACTGCCCGGCGCTCCTGCGCCTGCCGCCGCCAAGACCCGTCTCCCAGTCTGGCGGGATCTGGGAGTCCCAGAGGAGCTAAAGAGACTAAAGACATATTTGCGATCCACAATGGGACAAGCAAGACTCAATCACCTGGTTCTGATAAACTGTCACAGCGAGCGACATGGTGCAGGAATTGGACATGGATGCTATAGCCAACGAGTTCATCAGCCGTGCAGCTGTTAGGAGAAACACTTTCCTCGTACGTTAAATGGTACGTCAATAAGCGACCGCCACAAAGCGACTGCTAGCTGTTTATCATTGATCATGCTGAAATGTTGAAACAATTTAATGTTATAGCTGTAATGTAAGGACTCTAGAAACACTTTCCTCGTAAGCGACCGCCACAAAGCGACTGCTTTACTGTTTATCATTGATCATGTTGAAACGAGATACTGAAACAATTGAATGTATTCGTTGTGAACTGAAACACTGTGTTCATTAGCAAACTGTAAATAAATTACCAACCGAAAAACAAAACTCGTTTTTTTTCCACCGCGGGGGGGGGGGGGGGGGGGTTATTTGTTTTATTCGCATTACAACACTTACAACAAAATTAAATGCTTGTTACATTTTGTCATTGTAGCTTGTAGTTCAGCTATTTTTTTAATCATGATTTGTAAATGTATGCTAAAAAATGAAGTGAATATAGCATAGCACAGTACCAAATGCCACCCTACAATCTTGTAGATGGGGGGGGGGGGGGGGGGAGGAGGGCGGGGGTGGCACCCACCGCCGTTATAGGAACGTGACGCGTCTGCTTCCATGACCTACTATGGATAAACAACGCCATCTCATGGCCAACAACAGTTCTAATGAGTTGAGAGGTGCGCACGCCCTTGCTGTTGAAGTTCCTGACATCCTGCATTCTGTAATTATTTGTATTAACAGTAGCCGTGTGTGTCATGTGAACATTCACCTGCAGTAGCCTACAAGCTTGTATCTGGTATGGTTTTAATTATAACTTACACACACAAGAGGAAAACATTCACGTATGCCTAGAAGAATGCAGTGTACAAAATCTTTCACTGTAACATGACAACTGGTGACCTATCAAATCCGGTGACTACAGAGTTTGGTATTGACTGATTTTTTTATTTCACACAATGGGTACATTTAAATTCAAACGAAAGCACAAGTCAATACAAAGCGAAAAGCACTAGACTTGTTCACAAATGTGATCAAATTCTAGCTGTCCACCGATTTACAAGGGCAAGGCTATTAAATAAGCATTATGTAACGTGTTTTTCATAATGTGACCAAACTGTAACTAAACTAATATAGCATGTATCATCAAACTACTAACATCTATCTCTCGAGACAGACTGTTGACAAGGAAAAGAGGGCGCTGTTAGTGTTATTCCTTTATTTTTTGCCGATGGGTTCTCAGATTGCTACTATATACTAGAACTACTTCTAACATAACTAACATCTTCTAACGTAACGCTGTTGAGCTGTTCCCGTTCACATCTTGATTCTGATCCAACTCAAAAGTTTAAACATTACAACAGTCACATTATTCTACAGGTTTCCAATGTCGGTGTTTCACAAGCTGTAAAAATGCAGTGCTGAACTAAAATCGTTCAACTTTACCACTGTCGCACGTCAAGGGTTTAACCACAGTTCACACTTTTAAATGTATAAATACTATTCACACTTAAATGTATAAATGAAACAGCAATTACTGAAGAGAACCGAGCTCAAACAGACTTACCTTTACGACTTTTTGTTCCTGTTTGTTTTTGTTCCTGTTTGTTTATTTTTCTTCTGTTTTTCCTCCTGTCCTCTAACTGCCCTCTCAGGTCAGGATAAATGTGACCAATCAGTGTGATCAGATCAGTCCAGACGTCATATCATGTTTTACAGGTGACACTTGGTCGTTGTCATAACTTTCAACAACACTTTGACAAGCAGAACAACAATAGGAAATAAATGGAACACCACTACTCTGCATCCCATAGCCCGGAGTCCTGGTCCGTCACCTAAACTGTTCCCTCCGTCCCGTACACATGGTTCCTATACCTCCACCTCCACACCAGTGTTGTGTGCCAACTTGTTACTTGTTGAATATTTAGTGCAACCACAACCAGTGGGAGAAAGTCAAGTACAATACATGTTGAGGTACATTTACTTTACTGCAGTATTTCCAATTTGCAATACTTCTACTATAGGAGACATTTGCAATCTGCTTAGTTTGAACCTGAGTGGAATAGTAAGAGATTGCACGGCGACACGCTTTGTGTAGAGTACGCTTTGATCTCGCCGCAAAGCGGGTGCCTATGGGCTATAGTTCCAAACATTTAATTGGAACTATCCCATTGAGATAGAATGAGCACTTCCGCATTCCATTGTTACAAATTTTTCAATGGGAGTCAGTCAACGCTAGTGTCGCCACTCTCTTACTATATATTACTCTGATCTCGCCACAAAGCGTGTACCTATGGGCTATAGTTCCAAACATTGGAACTATCCCATTGAGATAGAATGAGCACTTCGCTGTTAACACTGATACGCTAGTGTCGTCACTCTCATACTATTCCACTCGGGTTTGAACAGAATTGACTTGTCACAAACACAGCATCACTGAGAGGAATGTAACGTCATACACAAGACACAAATGATATATAACAGAGATCTCTGGGCATAAAAGGGTCACAGACAGACAGATGGTTGCAGTGGGTATAGGCCTACTGTAACGGTTGGGTATAGGCTATATGGGTATTGCATAATAATAACAGGGTGGGGCTGCTGGGCATGCATTCCATGTTTGCATCGTTCCCAACTTGCATCATTCCCAAGTATTGTGTGATCTGTTTGCATTGTGTATGTGTTTTTTGTTGACTGCTCACTAGCCGCGCCGCTGGAGGGCCTTCGGACGAGCACCAGGAGGGCCTCACCAACGCCATTTCACAGGCTGAATTGAGCCCAGCACGTGCCTGGAGGAGTAAGGTGAATGAGGCCGTTCCTCAGTGTGACATCAGAGGACAGTTGAAGGTTCTTTCCAGCCTGAAGATTCTCAGACTGGAGTGGAAAGAAATCATCAGTCAATCTATTGTTGAACTGACAGCATAATGACACACGCGTGTGTGTGTGTGTGTGTGTGTGTGTGTGTGTGTGTGTGTGTGTGTGTGTGTGTGTGTGTGTGTGTGTGTGTGTGTGTGTGTGTGTGTGTGTGTGTGTGTGTGTGTGTGTAAACAGACACGTCTTCCTCATGTGGTGGTGTCTATGACAACTGCCTGTAAACACAAAATGTGTGTGTGAGATGAGATGTTAGGAGTAAGGGAAATCCCCAAAGGATGAACACACGCGCATGCACGCAAGCAAACACAGCGCACATGCACACCACACACACACACACACACACACACACACACACACACGTGTTTTATAATGCTTTTGTGTATATCCTGGGTTTAGTTTATATTGTGTGTATTGTGTTTAATCATATTTGTTTTACCAAAATCGCGCACGCACGCACGCACGCGCACACACACACACACACACACACACACACACACACACACACACACACACACACACACACAAAGCTGCATGGGGAAATCCTCTTCTAAGAGCTACACAGTATCATCAAAGGCACTTAACCCTACACCTCTCCACTACAACCGCAAAGCACAACAGTAGAAGACTGTGGTTGTACTGGTCAGTTCCCAGTGACCAACAGTAGTAGACTGTGGTTGTACTGGTCAGGTCCCAGTACAACAGTAGTAGACTGCTGTATAATTGAAAGTGTCTTAACTCTTAACTGGCTGTATCACAGTGTGGTACGGTAACACGACCGCTCAGGACTGCAACAGGTTGCAGAGGACCGTTAAAACAGCAGCTAAAACATCGGCATGCAGCACAGAATTACCCAGTCTCCATAACATCTACACCACTCGTTGTATGAAAAAAGCCCACAACATCATGGAAGACACCAGCCACCCCGCAAATACCCTGTTCAAACTACTCCCTTCCAAAAAACGCTACCAGAGCATCAAATCTCGTACCACCCGTCTCAGTAACAGTTTCTACCCCCAGGCAGTCAGGCTGCTGAACAGCTGACCTTGAACTGTATTGCACTGTTTTGTCACTTCACTTGCACTTTTCTTTTCCTGTTTTCTTGTCTTTTTCTTGCACTATAGATGTTGTTTATGTCCTGTGTATGTAAGACTGAGAGTGCTAAATAGAGCAAAAAAAATTCATTGTATTTATACTCTGTATCTATACACATGACAAATAAACCTGAACCTGAACCTGACTGTGGTTGTACTGGTCAGCTCCCAGTACAACAGTAGTAGACTGTGGTTGTACTGGTCAGTTCCCAGTGACCAACAGTATACTAGTACACTGTGGTTGTACTGGTCAGCTCCCAGAACAACAGTACTAGATCGTGGATACTGTACGTACACTCGTACAGTATCCTACAGTATTCCTAGTCTCTGTATTTCTTTACCGGGTAAAACATGGGGTGACTCCCCTGATCGGAAGACGGATTCATTGAGGAGGGACACGACCGGATTACAATGGATCGAGGAGGAGGGGATGAAATGAGATTAAAGAGATTTAACAGATTCCACACTGTTTTGCAACTCATTCTGTTTAGACAGAACTCCACCGTCCAGACTCGTCAACTCTTCCCTGTTTTCCCTCTCCTCCCTTTCTTTTCTTTTCACCCACCTTCCTGTGGTTATCCTGTGGTTATCCTCTCTCTCTCTCTCTCTCTCTCTCTCTCTCTCTCTCTCTTTCTGCTATATCCTCTGAAACATTCTCTCTCTCACTTCTCCCAAACTGTCGTTCCCGGTAGGTCCGACTCCTCTCTCCTTCTCTCCGCTTTGACTTGACTTAACTTTTTGTGAAGTCAAATTTGTTTGATTTCTGTCTCTCCTCTCTCTCTCTCTCAGTCATGTCTTCCGGTCAGTTCCTGTGTCTTTCTCTGCTCTTCTTTCTTGAGGGACCTCATCATCCAATCATCACTTCAGCTGAAGGTCAGTATACACAATGTGATGTGTGTGTGTGTGTGTGTGTGTGTGTGTGTGTGTGTGTGTGTGTGTGTGTGTGTGTGTGTGTTTGTTATCTGATCTGTTAATCTTCACTGTATATTTCATGAGGACAGGTCTGAGGTGTTGGGACAGACAGACAGACACACACACACACACACACACACACACACACACACACACACACACACACACACACACACACACACACACACACACACACACACACACACACACACAGTTAGACTGTCACAACAAATCCACTGACTGGTGACCTTGTTCCAGTAAAGGTCTGTCTGTCTAATCATGATCCATCTTCATTACCCTCCATCTGTCTAACTGCTACGTTCTAGTGTTCAACTGGTGTGGTGATCGAACGATCGACCTTTATTGATCCAGAGGGACGTTCAGGTGTCATAGCACCTGAATGCCACAGCACAGTTCACCTGTTGCTTGCTATTAGTCTTTGGATGATAATTCTGGATAATTCTGATTAAGTTTCGCCAAACCGGGTGCAATATTAAAAAAAAAGTGCTGTCCTTAACCCATTAAGACATGAGGACGCCATCTGTGTCACCTTAGCTTTTTACCACTTTAGCCATTATTTAAAACTTTAGATAGGCTCTCTGTGCCGCGCTATGAGCGTGTAGATCTGCTATCTTTTTTTAATCGTGAAAACGTGCAAATCTTTATATTCTTTCACGGCGAACATTTGTAACTATTAATTTCCTCAGGTCTTGGGCTATAACGATCTCTTCCCTCCCTTCCTTTAGCCACGCCCCGGCCTTTCCCATCTCTGTCAGGCTTCCAGCCTCCCGAGGTGGACGGTTCCCCGGTCGACTTCCCCTGCAGCGTCCTCCCTGGCTCCACGGCAGAGCCACCGCTAGTCACTGCAGACCAACCGGACCATGCACAGGTCACTACGCCTGCACCAATCACCGTGGACCAACAACAGGACAATGCACAGGTACTAAACACCATAAACACCAGAAGCACTAACTAGACAGTTAGCCTGGAACTCACCTATGCTTTCTATGGCATAGGCAGCTCTCGGCAGGATCCGCCGGGATAAACTGTGCGCAGCTGCTGGACATGAGACTAATTAATTAGAGCGACAGAGAGAGAGAGGAGTGTGTGTACGGGTGTGCGTGTGTGCGTCAATTTAACAAAGGTGCAGACAATCAGAAATCAGCAGAGAGTGATCGACATTTGCGCTACTCTATGCCCTACTTCTACGCCCTACTACTTCATCATACAACAGCGTCACACACAATTATCAAACGTAGCAGATCTACAAGCTCGAAATGTGATGCGAAGCGACACGTTTTGAGTTGTGTAGATCTGTAGTTTCCACCCGAGTTCCGACGGAGACGAAATTATCTTTGTGGGTTTCTCTCTCCTGATTGGATAGAATTGGTGACCCACCTGAAAATATATTTTCTGTTTTTTAAAGAGCTAGAGAGATGGGGAGACGTCGGTTATTACACTATTGAAGGTATATTCAGTGATTTCACTTAATTCAAATATCACTTATTTTTTTGTTTTGTTGTGATAATCCTCCCTACTATAGAGTGTGCTGGCCATATAAGGAGTTCCTCCCTGTCCCCAGTTAACCCCTGGGGGTCAAAAAACCTTAGGTTTCGTTTGTGACTCTCTATCCTGATTGGACGAAAGTCTGGGTCCCACAGCCAAAAACGAAACCTAAGGTTTTTTGAGTGAAATCACTGAATATACCTTTAAGAATGTTTATCAGAAGAGCTTTAACTTTTTTTTTTTTTTTTTTTTTTTTTTTTTTTACCAAAATAATTGCACATAATTAAAGGTATAAAAAATGTCTTACAGATATACCGTATATAGTATGTATATTTAGATCCTGTTACAAACACACCAAAACAATTTTATGAACAAAATAAAAAAAGCAGGTGGATCACTAATGACTAAAGCAAATTAAATCTAGAATAAATGTCACGTCATCTTGTATTCTCATTCTATAACGTTTGTTTCCAGCAGGTTACGGCCGCACCCAAGACGCCAGCCCACGTCCAATCGACGCCGAGGAAGACAACGACCGAGAGCACCGCGGCACCAATCAGAAGAAGACAGCCCGCCGCCGAAGCACCACCAATCACCAACGGCCTCGGCACTCCCGGCTCCCTCCTCCTCTACTATCTCCTGGCCAACCAGAACAAAGGAGGAGTGCCGGTGGGCGGGTCTTCATCCGAGAGCAATGAGCCGTACAGGTCCGCGCAGCTGTGGAGAGCGTGGAATCAGAGACACCAACAGCCCCACTACTACCCGTCTTACTATCAGCCTACCTACCGCTCTCGCTACCTGTCTTACCGCCCGTATCGGTACCCGTCTCGGTACCCGTCTCGGTACCCGTCTCACCCTCGGAGGCAAACCGTGGCCTCACTGTCCTCCTCCGAGGAGTTTGGCCGTTGAGCTGTAACGTATATAAACCACCGTTTCCTACATTTTGTTTTTAAGCATTTTTATTTCAAAAGATTTTACAAAAAATAAATAAATATTGTTTTTCAAAATAATTCCATAATTTATTTGTGTGCGGTCACACACGCACACACACACACACACACACACACACACACACACACACACACACACATCATACAAAATTAACACATCTTCCATTTTTAAAAAGCTTGGGTTTTATTATGTTAAACAAATTCACTGTTAAGGATGACAATAATAATTAAAAAAACAACAATGAATCATGTATATAATTTTGTGTGACATTTACTTTATGTTTTAGCATGAGAGAAGATACTGTGATAACTGCATACATACAGCATTAGGAAACTGCTAAATGTTAAGATGTTATCGTCAGAGTGTGCGTAATATGAACAGTGCCTTGTTGCTGTGTGTGTGTGTGTGTGTGTGTGTGTGTGTGTGTGTGTGTGTGTGTGTGTGTGTGTGTGTGTGTGTGTGTGTGTGTGTGTCAGGGAGGAGGTATAGAAGGGATTTGTCGTTTGTCTTTCCTCTGTTCCTTGGTGCTACCCCTCTGGATTTGTTTACCTACAGTGCAGACACAGTACACACACTGTTAGGGTCGATTTGTGTGCGTGCGTGCATGTGTGCGTGCGTGCGTGTCTACGTGCGTTTGTGCATTTTATGTCGTAAAAAGATTTTAAACTTGGTTGCATGCTGAAAAAATAGCCGATCTACAAGCTGCCATTACTGCGACGTGTTGTGAGCTTATAGATCTGTTATTTTCAGCATGCAACCAAACACAAAATGACTTGACTTTTAGTTCTACTGGATCTCTTCTCCACTAGTCGATCCCTAACATTACAGTCTAGTTTTTATTTGTTGATGAAATTGTCAATATATAGTCTTAGAGTTTTAGTCATCATACCGGTAGCTTAGTTTTTATTTAGTTTTCGCCAGTGTAGTCGAAGAACATTATTCGTCATAGTTTTCATAGTCGGCGAAATAAACGCTGGTGTGTGCGTGTGTGTGCTTGCGCACGTGCGCGCGTGTGTGTGCGTGCTTGCATGCGTGCACGCATGTGTGTGCGTGTACCATCTCCCGCTCTGAGCTCAGGCAGTGGCAGGGAACTCCTCAGGTCGGGAAAACGCACGTCTGCCCTCCTCTTCGCCACGGCAACGCTACCGTGGTTGCCGTGGTTACCACGCTCGCAGAGGAAGGAGCGCTCGCGGATCACCATCTTCTCTGACAACACCTAAAGAAAGGGACGGAATGAGTGAAATGATGTGCATTAGTGTGGTTGCTATTAAGCTACAACCCTCAACCCTTTTCATAGCAAGGCCCGTTGTTTATTGGGCATTTGAGCCACGGACCACCATATGACGAGGTTTTAGCTTCGCAGACACAAAAGTAAAGAATATTTTGTAAACCTTGATCAAAATGACAATTCTTCTACATTCTCTAATTGCATAAAACTTCTTGTACTTTTAAGTAGGCTAATGCAGATGTTTAACAATAATTTAACACTAGAGAGCGTAAACATTTTTCATTTAACGCTCTCAAGAGTTAAAGATCTATAACTTAAGGTCCATTTGGTTTCATTTTAAACTGTCAAGAGACAAGAGTTAAAGATCTAATAAGGGTGCATTTGGTTACTCTCCGTCATTTAGCTGGGCACCACTGGTTGAAAACCACTGGGCTATACACCAACACAATGACATTGACCGAGAGGTTTTTGCCAGCAAAGTGAACACGCATTTCTGTTAACTTTTGCACAACATAAAGGTGAAGCTTTTGGTCCTGCTTCACACAAAGTCTGTTTTCACTGTTTTCATTGTTTTCACTGTCTGTTTTTACTGTCTGTTTTTACTGTCTGTTTTCACTGTCTCTTTTCACTGTCTGTTTTCACTGTCTCTTTTCACTGTTTTTACTGACTGTTTTCACTGTTTTCACTGTCTCTTTTCACTGTTTTCACTGTCTCTTTTCACTGTTTTCACTGTCTCTTTTCACTGTTTTCACTGTCTGTTTTCACTCTTTTCACTGTCTCTTTTCACTGTTTTCACTGTCTGTTTTCACTGTTTTCACTGACATCACAATATAGAATAATAATATAGCTGCAAGCAGTGTAAAGATTGGGCCAAGCTATAAGAAAAATCACACCCGTGTGAACTGAGCGGGGCAGGCTGCTCAACAGCACCGCTGGCTGGCTGCAGTTACTGTATAGTTATAGACTAGTGCTCAGTGTAAATGGCCCTTTTAGGACCCTCAACAGTGCCACTTTAGGTCACCCAGAGGTATTGCAGCTGTTCATACCCCAAACATACATACAGACACACACACACACACACCACACCACACACCTGTGCAGTGAGAGTGCCGGTGGGGTGGTTGGTCAATCTGTTGTACATAGCGGGATGTCGCCTGGGTTTATCCATACACCTTCACGCACGCACGCACATGCGCGCACGCGCGCACACACACACACACACACACACACACACACACACACACACACACACAATGAGCATCTTCTTTCAGGTGCAAGATACCATATATTTTTAAAATATATATTTTTTATCCCACAATTTTGTTTTTGTAACCCATTTTTCACCCCTGTGTCAATCATCTAATGTGATCCTGGGCTCTACACACCCTCCACCAACCTAGTCCCCATATATGGGGGACAAGGGGAGAGCAACGGACTTGAACTCATGCTTCCTTCATGCCTGAGTGTCCAAGTTGCTCCTTTACACCTGACAGGGGGGAGTTTCCCTGGTTGGATGTAGCGCGTGGAAGGAACACGTTATTCCAACCAGTTCCTTTCCCCTCCATCAGGCGCCCCGGCTGGCCAGGGGGAGGCATTTTAGTGACCAGGATTACTGCATGTTTTTTGTGAGGGTACCTACCCTAGGGGACACGGGGAGAACATGCAAACTCCACACAGAAAGGCCCTTTCGCCAACCCCGCCTTCGGGTATGGGCACTGATGACGCAGAGGAGGAAACATGCCGCCAGCACCCACAGCGTCCCGAGCGGGAATCGAACCCAGGACCTTCTAGCTGTGAGGCGACAGCACTACCAACTGTGCCACCGTGCCCCACCGATACCATCTATTTTTTATAATAATAATAACTGTTTGGTTCGTGAGTTTAGCTCCAGACACAGACGAGTCGACGACATAGTCCGGCAAACAACAGGCTTTTTTTGTTCAAAGAATTTGATATATATATATTTTTTTTTATTGGCCTAAAATATTGTCTAGAGTCTAGACTCTATATACATAAATCCACCTGCTGACCGGCTGTCATCATTGAGCAATTTCTTAGGGGGTTATGTGACCATACCATTAACAACCTGGCAACATTTTCAAAATTTCATTATGCTTTAAGTAGCATGTGACGTGTCAAACTAGGGTTTTTTCATGATTCTGAATCCATTCCTAGCCACTTGCCCAAATGTGCCCAAATGTGCTGACTGGCTATTGCCGATTTTGGCCCAATTAGTGTTTTTTTGTGCAAAACTAATGCTTGGATGCTACTTAATGCATAATGACATTTTGACATTTGTGCCTTATATAGGATGTTGTCATGTTGATGGTATGGTCACATATAAACCCCAATAAAATAAATTGCTCAATACCGACAGCCGGTCAGCAGGTGGATTCCTGAATATATACATATAGACAATATTTTAGGCCAATACATTTTTTTTATATCCAAATGTCCCACTCCGCTGCCGGACTAACAGACAACTAGAGCAATTGGTGCATTGCATCATGGGATATGTAGTACCTAAGGCTGTGAGTCCCCGGTTGAAGCCCCAGGCTGAGGTTGTTGCTGTGGATGGTGAGTGAGCGGTAAGGCATGAGGGGGGTGGAGGTGGGAGGAGGGAGGAGAGGAGCAGAGGATGGAAAGAGGAAAGGAGTGGAGGAGGGAGGAGGAGGGATAGGAGGCGAAGGAGGAGGGAGGGTGTGACCAATGTCGTCTTTTGCCTCCCCTTCTCGTCTGCCGACTTTGTCGTGATCCTCTGCATCGTCAAAGTTCCTCAGGTCTGCTTTGTCGTTCTTGTCTTCGACGGTCAAGTGTTTCATCCTGACGGTCGCGGTCTCAGTGACGTCGCTCGCGGGGGCCATCTTGGAATCATGTCTCGTTCGTTCGTTAATACTCCACAGCCCGGGAGGAAGCCCGGTATCCATTCCGGCGTCGTCTGACGAAACATCCCAAGGTTTCACGTCTCTAGTTTCAAATACAGACGTGTCGTCGACAGGCGTCACGGTCGAGTCCATCACAGAGGCTCTGGAGTTTGTGTGCTCGGTCGGAGACGTTGCATCTTTAATGGGTTCAGATGTAGATTCATCGTGTGCGAGTTCTATGTTGGGTTTCGAGGTAGCTTTGCATGGGTTGCTGTTTGAGAACCGTGTAGGACTTTCAGGGTTTGTCTGGTCTGCAGTTAACCCCGACAGTTTGCTTTGATCTCTGTGCACCTTTGAGATATTCATAAATGTGTTCCCTGTGAGATCACCGTCCAAGACTGAAGTAATGGGAACTGCATCTGCGCTTACTTTAGTTGTTTCTGTACAGGCCGGGTCATTGTGGGAACTATTTGTAAATGTTCTGCTGAGAACTGCCATGGTTTTATCGGCTGATAGAATGTCTGTTGTCTTGGCTTTACCTCCGTTAGCGTTTGAGTTGGAAATCATAATATTGTCATTAGTGGGAGTTCTAGACGTTTTTGAAATCAACCCTATATCAAGGTGTTGATTGGTCGAATTTCGCAAACAATCTGAAGCCAAGCTTGGGTTGAGATGGTCTTTGACGTCGAGTTTCAATGACTTTGTCTCTGGACTAGCCGTAGGTAGAGGTTCGGTGGGAACTTTCAAAGGCGTTTCTGTCGTGGAAGTCCTGTCTGTTTGGATGCTGCTCAGAGTCTTAAGTGCCGCGGTAGAGTTTGTCTCCGTGAAGAGTTTGCCCTCAGACGGTTCCCTCCTCGCCTCCGAGTGAGAAGGCACGAGGGGCTTTAATTTAACCATCATCGATTTGCTGTCAGTGGAATGTACCACGTCTGACGTTTTAGACAAGCTCATGTCTGCCTCCGTTTTCTCCAATGTATTTTTCAAATGTTCCCTTTTCATCTCCAGATTCGTCGCCCTGCCAAGTTTAACTTTGTAGACCGTCGTGCTTTTCTCGGGAGACGTTCTGTTGGTGACGGTAGAGTCCGTGTGACGGGGAGTCGAAGCCGGGGTCTTGGTCGTTCTAGAAACATCTCCTCTTATCTCCGGAGTGTTGCTCTTCCCTGCTTTACCTCGGCCAGCCGTGCTCTCCGTAGCCTTAGCGTCTGGCGCTTTGCTCCGCTTGGCGGTGGGTTCTGAGAGGCTTTGGCGAGAGGTTTTGGACGGCTTGGAGAGGCTCTGCTTCATGTCTTTCTTCTTGACGACCCTCTCGTCTGCTGCTCCCTCCTTAATGGTCTTCATGCCGTTCTTCTCCTCCGTCTCGCCGGAGCCTCCTCCTCCTCCTCCTCTCCCGCTCTTCTCCTCTCCCTCCTCGGTGTCTCTCCTTGGGCTGGGGGTGGCGGTGGTGATGGCGGGCAGGCTGGAGGTCTCCTCCTTCTGGTCCTGTTGGAGCTTAGCGTTGAGTTCCTCCAGGAAGCTGCATGGAACGTTACAGAGCATTTATTTCTACACTCTGAAAGGGTTATGTATACTATAGGGCAGTGGTTCCCAACCTGTATAATTTCAAGGACCCCCGGTTTGATATGCATTAGGCTACGGACCCCCATTTAACCCATTTTGGACTGAGGTCGATTACAAAAAAGGCTTCTAAATCCTAAATGTGGTTGAGCACCACATTTAGGATTTAGAAGCCTTTTTTTTAAATCTTCTAGGAGAATCTTTGAATGCCGATTGTGGCCCTATAGATGTGTCACAGAGACTACATTTGTTTGGGGAGCGTTTTACCCATTGCTGGCTGTCTGAATACCAAAGAATATATAAATAAAAATGTCATAAATGTTTTGACATATTATTGCTTATAGCAGCTTTAAGTGAAATCACTGAAAATACCGTTAAGCCTGGAATCAAGGCAACATGGTGAACCATGACCATAAAACATTTGATTCTGTGTAAGAAATAAATAAATAATAATAGGGGCCTATACTGTACCTGGTATGGAAGCAGTCGTGAGTGAATAATTGATGCTGTAGGAGGTCAGAACATTGAGTTCTCCTCTCTGGGTCCATCTGGAGACAATGCTGACAGATGGAGAAAGACGACACTTCACTGTCTGTCTGTCAGTCAGTCAGTCACCCCGGGCGGGCGTACAGCCAGCGGAACTGCTAAGCCTGCTATTCCTAAACGTAACCTACCTGTAAGTAAACTATTGCTTAAACAGTTAAACCTAACCATATTCCTACCCTTAACCTCAGTAAAACTAACCCTATTAGGCTATTACTAAACTTTAACCGCCAGTAAAACTATGGGGTGCAGTACTCCAAACTATGCCTAACCCTAAACGTATTTCTAAAACAACAACAACAACAACAAACAAACAAAAAAACACACACACAAACACTAGGGTCCTTCGAGGTTTCTATAGTGCTGGTTGACACGGCAGCTCCACTCCTGCTAATCCTCAGTAAAACAAATAACGTGTGTGTGTATATGTGTGTGTGTGTGTGTGTGTGCGTGCGTGAGCGTGTGCGTGTACCTGTGCCAGGTCCAGTGCAGTGTGTGTTAGTGTAGGTGCACGGTGCTCCAGGGGCAGTGTGCACGTGGCCTCAGGCAGGTGGACTCCGCTGAACAACGGGTTCCTGTAGAACATCTCCTGGTGACGTGATGTCAGGTTGCCTTCAGTACACACACACACCAGTGGTGGGAAAAGTACTACTCACATTTGTTTTACTTAAAGGGATTGTGACATTAGGTTTTTGTGTAATTTTTCTTACGTTTTCTGAGCTCAATTGCACCCAAAAAACCTGAACTTTCTTTCTGTGGTCTGGGGTTTTCTTCTTTCTTTCTTTTTTCTCAAACAAGTGCTCTGATTTTCCTGCTGTTTGTGATGTCACAAGCCTGTAAATCCCATACATGTCAATGGGATTCGCCAGCAGATGTCACTGTTTTCACTGTTTTGTCTGTTTTCATTGCAGCTCAAAAGGCTTCCAAACCCCCAGAGAAAATCCACTGCATGTTCAAAGTTCAGGTTTTTTTGGCTGTAATTGAGATCATAAAACCTAAAAGAAAATGAAAAATAAAGATAAATCAAAATTAATGTCATGAAACCTTTATAAGTAAAAGTATTAATGCTGCAATATCTCTCTAGGTCGTGAAAGTCCAGTATAAAAAATTAGGTAAAACAGTATTGGCGCTAAAATGTACTTAAAGTACTAATTATGTGGAATGTCCCATTGTCCTATTTCAAGTTTTCAAAGCTTGTAAATCAGATGTATGGTTGAAGTGGTTAATGTATGTTTTGTGAATGTGATAAAAATCCAAATCTACCAAGTAACTAGTAACTAAAGTTTTCAAACAAATGTAGTGGAGTAAAAGTACAATATTGTGGATGTAGAGGAGTAGAAGTAAAAGTATTGGAAATGGGAAATACTGTACTTAAATACTTGTACTTAAGTACAGTACTTAAGTAAATGCACTTAGTTACTTTCCACCACTGTAATTTGTTATATGCGAGGGATAATTGATGGCGAGTAAATAAACCCTGACAGGGTGATTAAATCCTGATGCCAAGCCAAGGGATTTAATCACCCTGAAGCTGTAGTAGAATAGGTCGGTTGACAATAGAAACACGATAAAAGGTAGTAGGTTAAACTTTACAAACAGAAGAATGCATTACATGTTTAATTTAACGTCGACTCATATTACATCCTCCGTGTGTGTGTGTGTGTGTGCATGCGTGCGTGAGTGCGTATGTGCACACTTACCAAAGCACCTTACAATGTGGTACAGCTGGTCAAGGTCAGAGTCCCCAGGGAACAGTGGCTCTCCTGTCAACATTTCTATGAACAGACACCCTACTGCCCACACATCTACTGGTCTACACACACACAGTCACACACGCACGCACATGCACGCACACGCACGCACGCGCTCGCACACGCACACAAACACACTTGATTAATCAACCAACAAAACTGATAATGAATCAATGAATGCGCACACACACACCGTAATGGAATAATACATAAATAAATCAACCAACACAGTCTTGGTGGACTGATAGCAAGTGGACAATGAACCAATTACGGACGCGCGCACACACGCACACTTACTTGCCATACTTGGTGTCTCCTACCAGTAGTTCGGGGGCTCGGTACCAGCGAGTGGCCACATAGTCCGTGTAAACGACCACGTCGCCGGGACTGGCCTCCGTGCGGGCAAATCCAAAGTCACATATCTTGACCACGCCCCCTTGAGAGACCAGGATGTTTTCTGGTTTGATGTCCCGGTGAATCACCTGATGGAAACACACATTGAGATTAGCTGAGAGGCATTTCATCCATCCATTCTTGCATACCGGTATGTAATGCCTGGGATTCAAACCGGGTCTCCAGTCAACATTGTAACCACTAAGCCAATAAGCCATAATAAGGTCTTTTCAGAGGGGGAGCAGGTCTGCTCATGAGGGGCGCGGGACGCATAGAGTGAAACAAAAGCTCACCACAATCCAGGTCTACTTGCCTGCGGGCCTGTGTGTGCACGAAATGAGCACGTGGCCACGCGCCCGTGAAAATACGCTTGCGTAATCTCCCCTCAACTTCTCTGCTCGTCCAAAATAAATGCACGTCTCTCATTGAAAATGAATGAAGTCGCTCCCCGTCTGAAAAGGCCTTTAGGTGGGGGTTCCGGCAGAGCGGGTTCCAGCAAAGAATCAGAGAATTCCCTTTTCCTTTCCAGCTCTTATAGAGATCTATCTGATTAACTTAAAGGTTTTTGTTAAAAAAGTTAGTTAGCAACACAAAATAAAAATATCTAAGTTAGTTTCGACCCTTGCATTGGCTGCTTACTAATGAAAGATATGGTACTATAATATCGATACGTCCTCACGTGATAAATAATCAATATTGATTGTTAAAATATCGATTCATTATTTAGTGTTTGAGTGGTGCAACCACTCCCATAGACAGCTATGTGTGTGTCCCTCCCTGTGTCCGAGCACAAAAAGCACTTTCAAAGTATTTTGAAGTTGCAGATATCGTGATATATCGTTGATGAAATTTCATACAATATATTGCAAATATCGCAATATATCGGATATCGTGATATTATCGTTATCGAGGGCCTAATATCGTGATATATAACGTATCGTGAGGTACCCATATCGTCCCACCCCTACTGTGTTTTTGCCTAGAGTTGCACATAAAAGAATAATAATTAATGGTTAATCAACTAACAAAGTCTCCAAAACTAATTGATTATGAGCTGACAGGACACGCGCACGCGCACGCGCACGCGCACGCACACACACACACACACACACACACACACACACACACACACACACACACACACACACACACACACACACACACACACACACACACGCACACACACACACGCACGCACATTGTTGTGGTGGCAGAAGGCGATGGCTGTGAGGATCTGGTAGAGGTGTTCTCTGGTGGTTTTGGGCCCCAGTCCGTTGGGGCTGCGTTCCAGCTGGTCCAGGACCGTCTGCTCCAGCAGCTCAAACACCAGGTACCAGCGCCGGCGACGCTTGCACACCTCCAGCAGACTCACCAGGTTGTCATGACGAAGTTGCTGGATGACAGACAGACAGACAGACACATGCAGACAGACAGACCAGAAGTTCCTGACTTAGGCCCATTTACTTAATTTATTCCTGATTTATAGACACATTTCTCTTGGTCTAAGTCACACTCGTGAGATAGGCCATATTACTAAAAGGGGCGCTGAGGAGCTGACTTAGGCCAAAATAAATCACACCCGTGTGAAGTGAGCGACCGTGCTCTAATCATCGTACATCATCGTACATCATCATCAAGAATGGTGGTCCCTTATTGGCCAAGTGTTCCCACCGACACACATATAGCCGATTTGCTCAGACACATAATTATGACTTCAATTCTCCATTCATTGTCAATGGCATTTTTAATGTTTGTTCATACAACACAAACATTAAAGCTGTATATATAGGAGGGGCTAGCTCCCCTCAAACATAATTTCCCTCAAAAAATGACACAGGCCATTAGTTTAAAAAGGTGACGATTTGAAAACTTGTATAGTACTTTAAGTACATTTTGATACTTTTGTACTACTTGTACAGACGGGTATACCTTCAGGAGTTTAATCTCTCGCAGGGCGATCTTCCTCACGGTCTTGTCGTCGTCAGAGTCCAGGAACTTCTTGACGGCGACCAGGCGTCCCGTGTCTCTATGGCGACACTTCAACACCGTCCCATAGCTCCCCTCGCCCAGGACCCCCAGAGTCTCATACCTGTCCATACTGACACACACACACACACACACACACACACACACACACACACACACACACACACACACACACACACACACACACGTTTGTTTTAGACCTTCAACATGACCTTGTTGTTCAGTGAACTGTATATACCACTGTTTCCCAAACAGTGGGTCAGGGACCCATTTGTGGGTCGCAGTCTCAGACACATTTTTATGGGTCACTCACGAGTGACTACACACACACACACACACACACACACACACACACACACACACACACACA
Source organism: Protomyctophum parallelum (assembly GCF_964188405.1). Classification (NCBI taxonomy): domain Eukaryota; kingdom Metazoa; phylum Chordata; class Actinopteri; order Myctophiformes; family Myctophidae; genus Protomyctophum; species Protomyctophum parallelum. The sequence continues at coordinate 29,392,332 of NC_139716.1, read as the reverse complement.
CACACACACACACACACACACACACATATAGGTGCGAAGCGTAGTGTTGTAGATCTGCTATTTTCACTATAGTTTGGGACCCAGGTGTTGCTCATAACTAATTATTTACTAGAGGTTTGACACAAAACGTTCCCTATTCTTATAATCAATTAAAATAAACCTATAGCTCATATAAGGCCACTGCAATCAGCACTTACATGACTAATATAGTGTCAAATCTGCTCATATTTATACATGCTCATAATTTATAAAAGAACAAACGTAAGAAACTAGTTACTGGTGATGTGTACTTTAATATAAAATGTTACAAATCAGTGCATGGTAGCCTAATCGGTGTCTGTGTCAAATGTCAAATGTCAATTAATCCATTCTAACTCTGAGAGTGTAGCATATATTTATAGTGTATGTGGTTATGTTGTAGGCTACACTCTCAGAGTTAAATGACCACACAATAAACATAATTAATGTTTTAACAAAAAGCACTGATAATGACTTTCTGATTAATTGAAAATGGAGGACCCCAACGTAAACAAGCCATACTAGTGCTTTTTTGGGCAGGCTATCTCAATCCTCCTAATAGCAGACCTTTGTATGGAACTGTGCTTATTCTGCAAACTGTTAATGCAATTTTCAATCAATCAATCAATCAATCAATCAATCAATCGATAGTGACAACAGCAGTACAGAATCGTTCACGATCACAAACCTGTTAACAGCGTCCTTGCATCCCATTCCTGCGGAATAAACTGGAACGCATCCTGATCCTGCAGCCTTCACTCACACGCACACACACACACACACGCACGCGCAGACCTATGGTACAGACAGACAGACAGACAGACAGACAGACAGACAGACAGACAGACAGACAAACAGAGACAGACAAAATTCTGTGCCGTTTTAGATGTTTATCTGGAGTAGGTTCGCTATCAGACATCTGCTGTCCTTTCATCCAACAACCGTGAACATAAACACGGTGTCCGTTAACACGCTCTGTGTGTGTGTGTGTATGTTAGTGTGTGTGTGCGTGCGTGTGCGTCCATGCGTGTGTGCATGCGTGCCCCCGCCCACTCTTGTTGTAGGCCTGTGTCACCGGAGACGTTGCCCATGGCAACGGCTCAACACAAACAACACGTTCGGTTGCTATACCATTTGGACCATGATGATAGTTCAAGTAATCTCTTAATTAGTTTGTACTTTTTCCACACAAGTTTACTGTAACAGCCAGGGTTGAGTAAAACCCTTTGAAGAATATAGGCCTATATAGGCAATAGTAAGGAAAGGAAAGGTACTATGTTTACCCAGGGTAACTGGACTAAGCTCAAGAACTTGTTTACAGCCAGGCCCTGCTCATAGAACATTTCATGGTAGGGGTTCAATGCATTGTCCAAGGGCACATCAGCGGTGGTAATTTTAACGTGCCGGTCCGGGGATACGAACTAGCGACCTTCCGATATCAAGACTGCTCCGCAAACCGTTCGGCCACCGCTGCCCCTAACTGGCATGTTGACAATGCACATGTGTAATAACAACAACAACAATAATAATCAATCCATCTTCAACCGCTTATCCGTAGTCGGGTCGCGGGGGCAACAGCTCCACACTTCCCTCTCCAATGCAATGCAGGCAGTGATAACAGGGGCCAAGGAATGCAGCAGTAAGACAAAAGCATGATATGCAAATATGCACAATAAGCCATGGAAATACTGAACATGAATCCTACTGAACTTGAGAGAAAGAAAGAGCACTTTAAATATAGCTGACCCAAACCTACAGGCATGCAAACGGCCCGGGGGTGTTTGCACGGATTATTTTTCGTTAGCGCCTATAATCACATGGTCAAAGTAGGTACAGTATACACCAGGTTGTGAGTGTCTGTTGTAACAGCCTTGGATGTGCAGTACATACTAGGGGTGTAACGATATGATAACTGCATCGAAAAATACATTTTAATTTCAAGAATCAAAGTATATCGAAATGTAAACGGCACGATATTGTATCGTTTGACTTTGTATCGTGTCGTTTTGCAATGCAAATAATCGGCTTTCGAATCATTTTGCAATGCAAATGTAATCGCACGCGGGTTTGTCTGTTATGTGTTCAAATATATTGACCATGTATTTGCCAGAGAATCTATATATATATATGGTATATTGACCATGTATTTGCCAGAGAATCACTGTGTTTACTTATTTATAAACATATTCATAAATATTCCCTTAAAAGACCAGCACTATTCACATGTTTCAAAGAGATTTAATTTATTTGCTAAATTGTTACTGTATCAATTTTGAAATCATTGAATCATACTGTATCATATCGCCATGAATAAACCAATCAACCATGTAGCATGATACAGTACGTACTGTATAGTATCGCTTTTAAAATGTATCACCCCTACCCTAGCAAAAAACAATACCCGCCTCATGTGTTTTAAGGGTTTTATGGGACTGCACTACACCTATGTCACCAGCAGATGTCAATCACGTTGCATTTACCTCTGCAGTGATCATATCCGTGACAGAAATGGGAAAACATTCTGACATTACAAGGTTTAGTATAGATTTCCACATACAGTTGATGATTTGAAGTAGGCCTACTGTAACAAACATGTTCTCTTCATCATCGGACCAATGTAATTTGAATTGCCAGTTATAATTTGATAAGTATAATAATAGTATGGAATGCCATAGTTGCCTACTGTAGGTGTGTGTGTGGGGGGGGGGGGGGGGGCATCATCCTTACAGAAGCTTAAAGCAATTGGTTTAAAACAAAGTATTCCGTGATGAACATCAAGGATTCACACGTCATCAGCGCCCATACCCTAGGTGGGGTTGGAGAAAGGGCCTTTCTGTGTGGAGTTTGCATGTTCTGCCCGTGTCCCCTAGGGTAGGTACCCTCACAAAAAACACGTAAAAAAAAGTAGAAAACAGGATTGGTCTCTATACTGCCTCCCCCTAGTCAGCCTGGGCATCTGATGGAGGATAAAGGAACTGGTTGGAATAACGTGCTCCTTCCACGTGCTATGTCCTATAGGGGAAACTCACCCCTGTCAGGTGATAAGAAGCGGCCTGCTCACTCCTCATGCATTGAAGGAAGCTCAGTTCAGAGCTCTCCCCAGGTTGGCAGAGGGAGAGTTGCGCCCAGGATTACAGCTTAGGGTTTAGGCAATTGGCTTGGGTTACAAAATTGTGGGATAAAAAAGAAAAGATTTACAAAAAATAAATACAAATAAATGTATCAAAAGGATTTGTTTTATTAGGAAATATCTTTACAATGTTGCTATGACTTATTAAAAAACGTATTATGTACAATCACAATGTTTAAATCAAGACGATACATATAATGTATCGTGAGTTTGAAGCACAGCGTGACCTTGTGTGTATGTGTGTGTGTGTGTGTGTGTGTGACGTGTGTGTGTGTGTGTGTGTGTGTGTGTGTGTGTGTGAGTGTGTGCATGCATACACATACATGTGTGTGTGTGTGTGTGTGTGTGTGTGTGTGTGTGTGTGTGTGTGTGTGTCAGTCAGTCTTGTTGTTCTGCGAGTCGTCTGACTTCCGCCAGCAGCTCTGAGAAAGATGGCCGCCCCTCTGCCTTCTATACAACACAGAAAGAAGGAAACGGAGCAGAGAGAGACTGGTGACATATTTTATTACAACAGCGGCGATGTGTCCATTGTCTGTTGCTCTAAAATGTGACATTTGCTCGGGACACAAACTAGTGAAAACAGCAGATCTACAAGCTCACATTATGAGATTGGAGATTATCACTACTTTTTATGGAATTTCTTAGATTTATTTTCTTTTATTTCTTCATGAAATTACTGAAATAAATCATTATAATCAATGAAAACTTTTGCTTTTTTGGGAATGTTTTTTGAAAATATTTTGAAATAATAAAAATTTAAAACAAATTTAGGAAACAGAAAATGAAGGGACCCATAAAAATCTATCCACGACCCACAAATGGGTCCCGACCCTCTGTTTGGGAAACAGTGCCCTGTGACATTTAGAAGTGAACTGAAGTTAGTCAGTCACTAGTCTGGGCATTTCACTACACGAGGCGTGTCAGAAAAGCAAGAAGACTGTGGCCGCCACGCTCATGACTCAACGCTAATTGAGTAACCGCTTGTGTCACCGTGTTGCGCAACACTTCACAGTTTCACACGCCGTTCTGCTATAATAACACTGTTCACTTCTCTCACTTTGTTTGTGTTTGTTTGGGAGACCCAAAAGGCCTATTCACACATACTCACACAGTTTTAGGTGATAAGGTGACCACCGAAAACTACAACGTGTGACGCCACGCCGTGGTGATAAGCCACTCACCGCTCACCCCGACACATCGCTCTGTTTTTACTAACCACCATTTTCGGTGGTCACCTTATCACCTAAAACTATGAATTTAGCATCAAATGTTGGATGAGTGAGAACTTTCTCAAGCTAAATGAGGATAAGACAGAAGTTCTCATAATCGGTTCTAGTGAGCAGAAAGAATCAATAATAAGCAGACTTGGCAACCTAACTGTATAAACTAACAGTACAGTAAAGAACCTGGGGGTTATTATTGATTCTGAATTGAACTTTAATTCACACATTAATCATGTCACCAAGATTGCCTTTTTTCACCTTAGAAATATTGCACGAATCGCAATCCACGCTAATCCACGCCTTTGTTTTTTCTCGGCTTGATTACTGCAATGCACTTTTTTCAGGACTGCCTAAGAAAACAATTGACAGATTACAACTGGTCCAAAATGCAGCAGCCAGAGTTTTAACTAGAACTAAGATGAGAGAACATATTACTCCAGTTTTGGCATCACTGCACTGGCTTCCGGTTGTTTTTAGGATTGATTTTAAAATTATTTTACTTGTCTATAAAGCTCTCAATGGTCTCGCACCTTCCTACCTACATGACTGCCTGCCTAAATATGTCCCAAACCGCCCCCTAAGGTCTTCCACCGCCGGCTTGCTCGCTTTGCCCAAAAAAATGGCAACTAAAAAATACGGGGAAGCAGCTTTTTGCTTCTACGGGCCGTCGGCTTGGAACAAGCTCCCACTGTACCTTCGTCAGGCAGCCTCTGTAGACATTTTTAAAGCTCAGCTCAAGACCCACTTCTACAACATTGCCTTTAATTGATCTTTTATTTTTTATTTTTCATGTCCTCACTGTAACTGCTTGTTTTTTAATGTCATTGCCTTGCTTTTCTTTTATTCTCCATTGTTGTGCACTGTAAAGCACTTTGAGCTGCATTTCATGTCATGAAAGGTGCTATACAAATAAAGTTTTATTATTATTATTATTATTATTATTATTATTAATAATAATGTGCATGGTTGTATGAAGAGGTGTGTGTGCGTGTGTGTGTGCGTGTGTTACCTCGTGCCAACACTTGTACATGACACCGTAGACGTGTTGTGAGGCTCGGTGAGGCCGGTAAAGACGCACTCCTCTGGTAATCTCCGCGACCACCTCCTTGTTGGTTTTGCAGCCGAACGGAACGCTTCCCTCGGAGAAGATCTCCCACATCAACACCCCTTTATACACACACACACACACACACACACACACACACACACACACACACACACACACACACACACACACACACACACACACACACACACACACACACACACACACACACACACACTTTTTTTTTTAAATATCTCTGCTGTCGGGGAGAAACCAACTCCAAAAGACACATTTGTAGGGGTTCCTTTATTTATTTTTTGTTTACTAGTTTTTAATTATTATTATTTCAAAACATTTTAAAAAAACATTAAAAAAAAGCTAAATTTTTCATGAATTCAAACAAGTTCAAACATTCTTTTAATTTCATGAAGAAATCAACGAAAAATCTAAGAAATTCCATGAATTAGAAAACAAATGTTTTAGAAGTAGTGAAAATAGCCGATCTACAACTTAAGCTCACAGCGCTTGTAGATCGGCTATTTTCACTAGTTTGGGTCCCAGGCGAATATTTAATTTCTGTTTTGGGTCACGGGCTGAAAGGTTTGGGAACCACGCATTCCAACCACGCACTCCCTCAAGGACCCCTAGGGGTCCTTGAGGGAGTTCCAGAGGGTCCCCACTCCCCAGCTAAATGATAGTTAGGAACCAAATGGACCCTTATGGGTCTGTAACTCTGAGAGTGTACATTTGTACACTCTCAGAGTTAACCAATTTCGACCTGAGGACGATTCTAAAAAAATCTATATGTCAGTGGTGCTCAACCTTTTTCATGTTAAGGACAAGGACCCCCAGAAGCTAATATTTCAGTTCAAATCGTTCGATCCAAAAGAATATATATTCAAAGATATTCGCCACATTTTCACGATTCTTCAAAGATAGCAGACCTATAAGCTGGTAGCGCGGAACTCTGTGCCGCGCTATGAGCTTTTAGATCTGCTATTTTTCAACAGCTAAAGTACAATATAATGCTTAAAACACCAAAAGGGGTTCCCGCCCCCCAAAAAAAAACAAAAAACATTAAATGGGTAGCCTAATTCAGGTCAAACCGGGGGTCCTTGAAAATAAAAATGGTTGAGAATCACTGCTAGGGCCGTAAAACTCTTCTCTTATGGGGGTCTAAGTATTTTCAAATGGGGGGTCGGCGGGTTAATGAGTGTCAATTTTGGGGTCCTTGACATGAAAAAGTTTGGGAACCACTGCTGTAGATGACACACACACACACACACACACACACACACGCACCACTTACCGTATGACCAGACATCAGACTTGCTACTGTATTTACAGTAGTGGAGAACTTCAGGCGGAGACCATTTGACAGGGAACTTGGCTCCATTAGAGCTGGTGTACTGGTCATCTAACACGTACCTACGATGGACAACATGTCAGCTATGGGGAAAATCATATATACTCAAATGTTTTACTTAGGTAAATAAAATCATACCCGTTTGAACCGAGTGGTGCAACTCCCCTCTCTCTCTCTCTCTCTCTCTCTCTCTCTCTCTCTCATTAGCAGGCAACAGTCTGTCAGCACTGTCTCTCTCTCTCTGTTTGTGCATGGCACAACAGCGCCCCTACTGGTACTCATACTGGCGCTCATACATACATACATACATAGGTGAACGTCACGGACATTTCTGGTTGTAGGAGTGGTTGCACCACTCAAAAATGATCAAAACTGCAATGTAGGAATACTCTGTCACAAGTGAAAAGTCCGGAATTCAAAATTGACTTGAGTAAAAGTGCAGTAGAAAGTACTCATTATGCAAAACTTATTTAAAGTATTCAAATACGGTAAATAAAATGTATATATAAAAAAATGAAAATAGCATAGAAGCTCAACATACCCGTATGCAACAATATATACTGATGTGTGTGTGTGTGTGTGTGTCTGTGTGTGTGTGTGTCTGTTTCATACCTGGTCATTCCAAAGTCGCAGACTTTGACCACGTTGTGTTCATTGACCAGACAGTTCCTGGCTGCCTGCAAGCGTGCATGTGTGTGAGAGAGAGAGAGAGAGAGAGAGAGAGAGAGAGAGAGAGAGAAAGAGAGAGAGAGATTCATATTTTGGAGACAATACATTCTTTAGCTAGAAATGGCTAAGGATAACATATCATACCCTGAAGAAGGCATTCTGTTGCCGAAACGTTGGCATAATAAAAGTTTTTTGCATCGTGACTATGAGCTGTGTGGTATGGGAAGCCGTTTAGGCCATAAATGCATAGTCAACTCGCACATACATGCATACTTCACTTGCACATACATACATTTAGGTACTTCACTTGCACATACATACATACATACTTCATTCGCACATACATACATACTTCACTTGCACATACATGTATACTTCATTCGCACATACATACATACTTCACTTGCACATACACACATACTTCATTCGCACATACATACATACTTCACTTGCACATACATACATACTTCATTCGCACATGCATACACACTTCACTTGTACATACATACATACTTCACTTGCACATACATACATACTTCACTTGCACATACATACATACTTCATTCACACATATATACATACTTCATTCGCACATATATAAATACTTCACTTCAAATACTTGTGTGCGTGCGTGTGTGCGTGTATACTGTGTGTGTGTGAGAGAGAGTATGTAGGTATATGCACAAAAGTATGTATATAACAGGAAGGCAATTCCTGGAACAGGAAGCTCGCAAGATCTTTGCAAGGTATTTTTTTCTCCCCGGGTTCTGTCGGTAAGGCTCAATGCTTTTGTCACATGATAGCGCAGCTGATTCGAAGCATCACATTAGGGGTAAAAAGGTACCACGTGTATATAACAATAATAATAATAATTACTATTATTATTATTAATAAACCATAGTATTAATTAACAGGTTACATGCAGGCATCACTTTAGGGGTAAAATGTACCTTTGCACATAATAATAATAATAATAATAATAATAATAAACCATAGTATTAATTAACAGGTTGCCATTTCCTTAAGGTTTACAGGTTAAACACTTCTTATTCTTACAGGTTAAACACTTAACCATAAACATCCCCTCTTTGAATTTAAATGCAAGGCATCTGTACAATTAATAAATGGCTTATTGAAAGTTAATGCATTTCTTTGTATTTATTATTTTATTTATGTACGGCTAGCTGTATCATTCTCTGTAGTGCACTCGATGCATCTCAATAAACTTTGGAAAGAATGTATAACAAAGTCTCTATTGCCATTTAAGACATTGATTTGCAAACAAATCAAAACAAAAATCAAGTGGACAGTCTTCATTTTTGCACTACCTCCAGTTCAGCACCCAGCAATTACAGGCCTGTTCCTGACTGTTGCATTTCCATTAGCTTTTCATTTGAAATTAATTTGTTATGGCAAAAATGGTGTCCTGGCGAATTATGTGACCATCTTCAGGGTTTCCTGCACAATGTTGTTGGCATGGCGCTGCGCCATGCTTGAAATAAATCGCGACATGCCAAGCTGCGAAAAAAAGAAAAAAAAGGGGGCTAGTGAATCATGGTGTGTGTGTGATATGAAATGTCCAGTACCTCCCCAGTGCCTCCCCAAGTGCCACCCCAGTGTCTGCCCTGCAGTGTCTGCCCAGTGCCTCCCCAGTGTCTGCCCAGTACCTCCCCAGTGTCCCCCGAGTGCCTCCCCAGTGTCCCCCTCAGTGCCTGCCCAGTGTCCCCCTGAGTGCCTCCCCAGTGCCTACCCAATGTCTCCCCAGTGCCTACCCAATGTCTCCCCAGTGCCTCCCCAGTGTCTGCCCAGTGCCTCCCGAGTGCCTCCCCAGTGTCCCCCTGAGTGCCTCCCCAGTGTCTCCCCAGTGCCTCCCTGAGTGCCTCCCCAGTGCCTGCCCAGTGTCCCCCCCAGTGTCTCCAATAGCAATACAAGAGCAATAATACGAATTCATCTTAATTTATTAATCTTATTAATTAATTAATTAATTAATCAAATTAATTGACAATTGACAGCACCATGACAAAACTTTTTCCTGCAGGAAACACTGATCTTGCAAGCTTCCTGTTCCAGTAATTGCCTTTCTGTTATATACATACTTTTGTGCATATACCTTCATACTCTCTCTCACACGCACGCACGCACACACACACATACTCTCTCACACACATGCACGCACACACACACACACACACACACACACACACACACACACACACACACACACGCACGCACGCACGCACTCAAGTATTTGAAGTGAAGTATTTATATATGTGCGAATGAAGTATGTATATATGTGTGAATGAAGTATTTATATATGTGTGAATGAAGTATGTATGTATGTGCAAGTGAAGTATGTATGTATGTGCAAGTGAAGTATTTATATATGTGCGAATGCAGTATGTATGTATGTACAAGTGAAGTATGTATACATGTGCGAATGAAGTATGTATGTATGTGCAAGTGAAGTATGTATGTATGTGCGAATGAAGTATGTATATGTGCAAGTGAAGTATGTATGTATGTGCGAATGAAGTATGTATGTATGTGCAAGTGAAGTACCTAAATGTATGTATGTGCAAGTGAAGTATGCATGTATGTGTATGTGAGATATGCATGTATGTGCAAGTGAAGTACCAATATATATGTATGTGCAAGAGAAGTATACATGTATGTGCGAGTTGACTATGCATTTATGGCCTAAACGGCTTCCCATAGTGTGGCCCTTTTTTTCGTAGTATTTTTAACAATATCAACTGTAGATTTAGTCGATTAACATCGTATGATATTTAGCCGAATAAGACTAGACTAACACTAAAACATTTCAGGTAAAATATATGACTAAAACTTACATTACATTTCAATCAAAAGACTATGACTAAAACTAAATAAAAATGTGCTGAAGGCATGCACGCTGCCACTCAAGCGGACTACTGGCCAATCACAGGACGCAGCCTCTGATTGGCCTACCAAACATCCCCTTTCTGTTACGTACCTGGAAGCTCAGCAAGCTTTCCGTCCATGCCTCCGCTAT
>NC_139716.1:29251850-29376850 GCF_964188405.1 Protomyctophum parallelum | reverse complement strand
TAATACACATTATGTCAACCTCAGATACAGTGTACTGCAGTCCGATATCATCTTGTTTGGCAACAGACATAAAAACAAAACAAAAAAACACTACATCAAAGAACATATGTAATACATTATGTAAAAAAACAAAACCTGCTAATATTTTACCTACCGTACAATGTAAATATTTACACCAGATGTATTTTGACATTTTGAACAGCTAGTGGACGCGTGGTTCTTCTACTCACCCATTCACTTCTATCTGGTTTTTCTCTGTCACATGGTTACTGGGAATGAAACCTCTATTCCTGGGAGGAGACAGTAACACAGCGCGCACTCAGTCAAATCACTATTTGTTTATCAACTTTTAACTCTCTGACAATATACAAGTGCAACCAAATGCACCCGTGGTCAGTTTGGTTACATTTGTGCACTCATATTCTTTGTTAAATGAAGTGTTAACTTTATATTCTGTCACCATTTACAGAACAGGGTAACAATTTCATCCAACCAGGAGAGAGAACTTAATTCTGACATCGACTGGATGAAATTTGTTTCCCACCTGAAATGTATTTGCTGATTACTAACAAGCTGTAGAGACTGGGAGATTCCTGTTACTGCACAAACACACTGACTATAGCAATGATTACTATCAGAATATAGAGCTTTACATACAATTTTAACAATATCACTTAAACCACCTTTAAACCCTCAGGATTTTACTGTGCACGGAACACATTATTTCAATGTATATTTCTGTTTTATGAACCTTTTAGTTTGTTTGTAAAGCCGACTCTCTAAGTTGATGGACAGATGTTGGACCAGACTAAAGTTTGACATGCTGGAAGTGTGACGAATGTACAATCCAAAAATCCACTGGCGAATATTTTGCGTCAAACTGCATTGATGCCTCATTCATACGGTAACAAGACAATTCAGCCCATTTCTGTTTTCCTCCCAGAAGTTTCCCCAGTGAGGGGTGGGAGAGGCTGGACAGCAGACTGCTGGACTTTGAATTTCTCTAACTATAAACGTTCATGACAGCAGACAGCCTAAGTACAAATATAATTTATGAAAAGCTACTACAGTGTAGTCTGTTCACAGAAGTTGTTGTAGGATATGTGGGGATTATCTGTCGAGGTACCATTTGAGTGGGCAAAACCTTACATATTCTAAATAATACAAAATTGTTTATAGGGTCAATATAAGTAAAATAATATAGCCTTTCCACAGGAGTATCTTTTTATATTTTTCCAAAAATAATACAAACAGCCAATAGCATATTACAAAGTTATCCCCCTCACTGGTGAAAATTCCGGGAGGAAAAACGGGCAAGCACCGGGGTGAGTTGTCCAGTATTCATTCATACATAGACCCATGTAGTATGCGACCGAACCACTTGGCCCTGAGGAGTCGGACCCCCTAAAATAAAGAAATGTGTTTTCCTAAAATCTGCCTCATGGTGGCGCTATAACAGGCAGATGTGAAAAATGCAGGGCAAAGGTTTTTCCTTGGCTTCTAGGGAGTGCACATACAAAGTTGTACACAGATCGGTGCAGTTATAGGTAATAACAGGAGTTGGCCTGTTATAGCGCCACCGTGAGGCTGTTCTGCATTTTCATCAGCCTATAGTGGGAATATGTGTATAATTTAACACCAATTGCACGCTGTGTTCATGATTTGCGGCATTTTGTTTGAAAGGAACCAATCCTGCGAGCTTTGGAAGCCAATCTTAGCCAATCGGGATAGAATATGGGAAATGGAACAGATGGGCAGAGGTTAGTCGTTGTTGGCATCCAGGGAGTGTGTGTGTCGGAGATTAGCTGTACACAGACGGACGGACACACACGGAAGGACGGACGGACGGACGGACGGTGGAGACAATACAAAATACATGAACCTGGGGAATAGCGCCTTCTAGCGATATTGACGTCAGACTTCGGTGCTCTATACAAATAATAATAGAACGGATCTTAGATCAGCCTACTGTACCCATGTGCGTCCTGAGCATTCCACCACAGCTGGTCTTGTTTGTGTAGAATGATGTACTCTTCACCCTGTGGAACGCACGCACACACGCACGCACATACACATACACACACACACACACACTTTATCTACTGCATTGCAGTTACAGTGTGAGCACCTTTAACTTGAACAGGTCAAAGTGCAGTACAGGTTAAAACAAAGCAGTGTGTGTGTGTGTGTGCGTGTGTGTGTGTGCGTGCATGCTGCGTACCCGTTTCAGTGTCAGGTCTGTATTCTCTTTGGCTGTGAAGTCGTACATAGCAACCACCCTTAGCAAGCCTTCACCATCATCATTTTCATAATCCGGTGGAGGGGGAGGGGGGGGTGCTCTCCTGTTGGACTTGTTAGTCTGACACGCACGCACGCACGCATGCACGCACACACACACACACACACACACACACACACACACACACACACACACACACACACACACACACACACACACACACACACACACACACACACACACACACACACACAATGCTTTAAAAATGCAATTGACAATTGCACAATTGAGTGTTTGAGTAGATGCCCGTCCAGAAGTCTCGCAAGACGAGATTTCACCCGTGATTTGTGTAGAGTTTGAGTATTGTGAACAACAGATATCTACAAAAAGAAAATAATAAAGCAATAAAAATAAGTGATTTACTGCACAAATCCCACAAATCAAAGTTATTTATATACAGTAGCACATTTACAATGACCGAGGTCGAATCCAAAGTGCTGAACATGAACATATAAATGATGTAAATTAGCAAACGGAGCAGTTTATTTTTAAGCTAAAGCAAAAATAATAATAAATAAATGAACAAACAAACCGAATGAAGCCAAACAACATACAGTAGGCCTACACATCATACATGGTCAAGCAACATTAAAAGCCAGGGAGAAAGAATGGGTTTTTAAATATCACACCCGTGTGAAGTGTTATCATCTTACAACATCGAGGAGGGAATTCGGTATAGCTTGGAGCAGCTATAAATGATGTGATGTAATGATGATGTAAAACAAACGGTGTCAAAACAAACATTAAATTCTCTTTATTGTTAATGGCATTTAATGTTTGTGTTAGGGACAAGATGACATAAAATTTCCCTTCATTGTCAATGGCGTTCTTAAAACAAACATTGAACTAAAGACAAATAATTAAACCTGTATATAGGAGGGGGCTAGCACTCCTCAAAACACCCAGGGACTGGATCAGAGCGAATGGGAAGAGGTAGGGCATTCCACATTGCGGGACCGGACCACGGCAAAGGCTCGGTCACCTCCAGTGACACATGAGGTTCCGGGCACAGTCAAGAGCAGCTGGTCAGCTGACCGCAACGCCACGCTCATGCTCTGAGGTGCGCTGGACTCGGGATGGAGTTATGAAAATGTTCACATGTACTTCATTATATAATATCAGATTAAGGTCAGAAAACACCTATAGTCTGGAATAATTATCCTTTAAACCCTTTATACTTTGTTGACCGGAGTGTCCCAGGGTTCTGTACCTGGCTCTCTCCCCCCCCCCCCCACCCCTCTACACCAAATGTATTCTACAAGCACATCTGCTATTCTTGCCTATTACGATAAGCCGCCCAAAAAAAAAAAAAGCCGACTCTAGGGTTCCTGTGGGTAAGTGACATCCAAATAAAAGGAGAGAGGTGAGAGCGAGAGAGAGACACACACAGAGAGAGAGAGAGTGTGTGCAGTTCAATGTCACACACACACACACACACACACACACACACACACACACACACACACACACACACACACACACACACACACACACCTTGTGTGGTACCCTGTGGGCGTGTCCAGGACGTCTCCTGCTACGAAAGCACAGAGAGGAGGCATTTCTCTCTACGTTCACACGGGCATTGATATCCCTGGAAACACATCCACCAATCAGTCACTATATGAATCAATAACTATACAATTATTGATTAACTATCAATAAATAAATAAATCTGTGTGTGTGTGTGTGTGTGTGTGTGTGTGTGTGTGTGTGTGTGTGTGTGTGTGTGTGTGTGTGTGTGTGTGTGTGTGTGTGTGTGTGTGTGTGTGTGTGTGTGTGTGTGTGTGCGTGCGTACCTGCTTTGGAATGCACAGCAGCAGAGTGTGGCATGATCTTCTGAATGGAAGACAAACGAGAAGTCAGCAAGATCAGATATTTTGGAGAAAAAAAGTCTATTTGGGGATCTTTGGCGCTAAACGTTTGAGAACAGACAGTAGACAGCACTATAATTGTATTGTATATAGTCATAGCACGCCATAGTACATATGTATAGCATAGTAGTGAATATGTATAGTTTATTATGTATAGTGTATGTATAGTTTCATCATATAGATATTCCACTGTTACCTTCTTAGCTTACGCATGTCTCATGATAAATGCTTTTATGTGATGTATTCCCATGCTTTTGTTCTTGCTTAAATGTAAATCGCTCTGGATTAAGAGCGTCTGCTAAATGCCTAAATTGTAAATTGTAAATTGTAGAACTACTGTGCTAGGCCTAGGGCACTGGTCATGGGTCAATTTTTATGGGTCACGACTTGAGTAAAAATCCCAATTTATTTTCCTATATAAAAACATAAATAAAAAATACATAATATAAATTACAGGTAACACCTGTTCTCAACCAACAGAGGAGCCCACGAAGCTGAAGGTCTTTGCTAGTCTAGTTTAGTTTTCATTATTATTAGTGTTATAAAGTTTTAGTTTTGTATTGTAATACGGATTAGTCTGGGGCTCAATTCAACAAGGTCAGAAATAGCAAATAGCAAAAATAGCCGAACTACAGTGTTGTGAGCTTGTAGATCGGCCATTTGTCACAGATACATTATCTATGATCTTAGTTACGCTGTAGTTTTAAATACATTTTATGTCAGTTGTTATTTTATGTTAGATGGGTATTTTATATCCGTTCATGATTTTTGGAGCATGTGACGCTGCATCTACACATGCACACACACACATGCCACACTTTACAAAGTGAGGCCATTATGTTAACCTCATTTGACTTCTGTTTTATATTAACTTTAACTTATTTTCAAATGTCCCTTTTAGCCTTAATGTGTGTATACACAAATACACGTGCGTGCGTGAGTGTGTGCGTGCGTGCGTGCAATCTTACCTGAATGAATCATGGCTGTCTCTCCTCTCGTCTTTTCTGTTCTTCTCCTTCAGGTCTTCCTCTCCCTCCTCATATCCTCCCCTGCTCTACCGTTCCATCCATCCAGGGCGAGAGAGAGAGAGAGAGAGAGAGAGAGAGAGAGAGAGAGAGAGAGCGAGAGAGAGAGAGATGGAGATTCTACAGCCAGGTCAGTGGAGAGGAGAGCGAGAAGAGTGGGTGAAGGAGGTGACACACAACAGAGAAGAAAGCTAGGAGTTGCAAGAAGAGTGGGTAAAGGAAGTGTAGAATGAGAGAGATACAGAAAGAGAAACCGAGAGAGGGGGGCGAGAGAGAAGAAAGGAAGTTACAACGTGAATAGAATAAACCACATCCGAGCCTCTGATTCAGTACATAAGAGGAAAACACGTAGCCCCTACTGTATACAGCTGTGGTTCTCAACCTTTTCAGGCGTGACACCCCCAAAATATATATTTTTTCACAGAAGATATTGTATAGTGAAAACAGGAGGGGGCCTAGTATAAAGCCCTGACTAAACTATATCTAAAGCCTAAAGGCCAGTCGACTCAAGTCAACACCAATGCAACATGCAACTTCTTGCAACCATTATCCCCAATGGCAGTTGCAATGAGTTGCATTGGTGTGGAATGGCCTTTAAACTGTTTTGTTAAGGAGTTGAGACTATAGCTTCATTGATGCGGTCTGGCTAAAGATGTGCTCATATAAACTTTATGTTATAAATGGTAAATGGTAAATGGTGCATTTATATAGCGCCTTTATCCAAGGCGCTTTACATAGATTGTGCATTACATTCACCCATTCATACACCGATTGCGGAAGCATATCATTTTTCAAGAAATAACCGTTCATCAAAACAAAAAAAAATAGAAAAAATAAAACATAACTATTCAAATCAACTCAAAAATCAGCAAAAACAACAACATGTTTAGCTATATTACAAACTGTGTTAGTGTTAGTCAAAGACAAAGTTAGTCAAGAGAGAGAAACAGAGAGAGGGGGGGGGGGGGCAGCTTAGTACAAATGGATCAAATAATGACGATTTCACTCTGTGCATGTGCTTTTTACCCTCTGTTTTGATGTCTACTCAATACAAATGGTAAAACATGGTAAATGGTGTATTTCATACACCGATGGCAGAGGAAACCATGCCTGGCACCAGCCTGCATCGAACTTGGAACCTTGAGGTTCACATCTGGCCAGTGGCCACTATACCCCTGAGCCACCCAACTGTAATATATTTATTCAATGTACTCCCCTTGAGTAAGTTGAGTCCCCTCTTGAACACATGTAATAAATCATGTCAGTCAGTCAGCCTGTCTGTCTTCCCATTGTACATGTACACTACAGTATGTGTCAGTTCACACATTATTTTATTTTGAGCAACATGGCCTCTAGGGGTCGCTACCAGCTCTGACATCCATAAAATATGAACGTATTCATTGTTACGAGTTGTCTGAGGGCTCCGTCTTTTGAGCTAATTTAGAACTTCCTGTCTGAGAGCTAGCTAATTTAAGACATCCGGTTGCCTTCGGAATAAAATAAGGTTATTTAATTAATAATTATTACATTACATTATTAGTATTATTATTACATTACAGTTATTGTAAAGACACACATTATGTTTCTGTGTAAAAATAAGTAATTAAATAACATCAAAAAGTTATCTAAATGGATAAATGCTATTCACTGGAGTGAATATTCTATTATATTCTAAAAACTACTTATAAATCCTAAAGCCTTGTTTATACTTCACTGTGCAACGGTCCTATGCTGGACAATAGCAGATATGCAAACTCACAGCACATCTCATTCAAGACACTGAACTTGCAGATCTGCCATTTTTGAACACACTATAAAGTTAACCATTTATCATGCTGCTCTACGTGGCACTGCATTCTGTGACATTAAACCAAATGGCATTTTCCACTCTATGACACTACTGTTCTACATTTTTGTCTAATAAAATAGGCTATTAATTTAATCAATCAAACTGCATTAACTAACAGAGATACTACTAACCAAGCTATCCATGTCAACATGCTCTATAGGAGTCTCAATAACAGGTATAAGTAACGTTTAATGTTTAGTAATGTTTAATGTAGCAGAAGAGGCCATTCGTTGAACAGAGTTTTGCACAATTTTAATCACATCACAGGGCTGTCTGCTTCATGTAATATCATTAAAAGTGTTGTTGGTGACAGCTATATGAGTTGGAAGCATTAAGACCCATTTTAACCCTCAATGGCTTCCTTTCTGACAAATAACGTTATTGTAAAAAAAAAAAAAGATTCACGCGTTCTGATGTACCTTTTTTGCATTAGAAGCGGATGGGACCAAGGGACCCGGATGTAACGTAAGAGGACTACAATAGATTCGCGGTTAAATCTCGCGGGCGTGGCCTCACACCGGAAGGAAGTGCCGCCGCCCTCAAATACGGAAGAGACGCGTGGAGGTAGGTTTGGTCAGTGTTTGTTTGGAACGTGCCACGTCACCATCGCGGGTCCGTCTTCGGAGCAAGTAAGTGATTAAATGTTATTTAATACTTAACGCTGTTGTTGTTTGTGTGTTCAAACGTCTATCACTTGAAGTTACTTGTTATGATGTTTATATATGATGTTTGTACGAAACTGTAAAACAGTGTTTCAGTAGCCAATGGTTAGTGTCGAAGGTTTATAAACAACTATGCCCGGCCTCAATGTTTACTAACCGTCGACAGTACCCACTCGACTACCGAAACACGGCTTTAAAGAGTAGTATTTACATATCTAAACACAACAAGTAACTTCAAAAGTGATAACATGTTTGAGCCACGGACCACCATTTCACATTAATAGACTCTCACAATGGTGGTCAGTGGCTCAAATGGGTCTGAGAGACTAGATGGCCTCAAATGGTGGTCCGTGGCTCAAACGCTGAATAAATAATCGACTAGAGGTGAAAATAGTATTGTTTGGTAGGTAAAAGGACAAACATTCTGTGAAAATTGGCACGAAGCAACAAACATTCTTTGAAATTGGTGGGAAACGATCCCGGGCACTCATGTTAACAAAGCTCAGTCACTAACCACTATGCTACAATCAGCATTATATAATCAAAGGATCAAAAGTAGCAATCTTCTACATTCTCTAATTGTGTAGTTTTTTTGGAAATTAAGCAGATGCTTAACAACAATTGAACTATTGAGAGTGTAAAGATCTACTATTGGGGTCAATTTGGTTACCTAAATTAAATTGCTCTGTATTGTGACAGTAATCATTGCTATAGTGTGTGTTCAGTAACAGTGTTAAATAGCTCTATAGTGTGACAGTAATCATTGCTATAGTGTGTGTTCAGTAACAGTGTTAAATAGCTCTATATTGTGACAGTAATCATTGCTATAGTGTGTGTGTTCAGTAACAGTGTTAAATAGCTCTATATTGTGACAGTAATCATTGCTATAGTGTGTGTGTTCAGTAACAGTGTTAAATAGCTCTATATTGTGACAGTAATCATTGCTATAGTGTGTGTTCAGTAACAGTGTTAAATAGCTCTATAGTGTGACAGTAATCATTGCTATAGTGTGTGTTCAGTAACTTGCAACACAGCAGCCAAGTATATGCAGAACACATATACACGCATTTGACATAACACAAACAACAAGACAATTTACATACATAAAGACATGAAGAAAAGAGCAATATCCACCGCTTAGATTATCCTGTGGCTACTACAACTCCTGATTAAACCCTTTTCTATTTATTAAAGAGCTGGAGAGACAGGAATATTCCTGTTACTGAACACACACTATAGCAATTATTACTGTCACAATAACTTTGTACTTTTGCTACTGATGTTTGTGTGCAACATTTGAGCTGGTGTCAAGTCACCTTAATTCAAGTGATAGATTATATACAGGGGCATGCCATATGGTCTACCTGCACAGCCTTTGTGATTACTGGTAGATCACGATGTACCTTTTGGGCACCCCTGCAATACAGGATTCCTGTCCAGAATTGTTTTTTATTAAATATAGAGGGTTTAAGTGTAGGGTTTGTCATGTTGGTGTTCTCTATAACTTTTCGTCCTGGGCATGACGTTAAACTGTCCAGTGTAACTCCAAGTTACATGGGGTGGGTATGGTTTGAGAGTTTGTGATGCTCAGTTCTTTTTTTGCGTCTCGGTTCCTCAGGTGGAAGCTGCATAGTTGGGTTTTTGATGGGTTGGGTTTCAAGTGGCTGGTCGTTTGTTTAGATATTGAAAAGGAGGGGGGCGAGCGCGCTACCTTGTGGGAGGCCGTTCTTTTCGGCTTTCCATTTACTCCTCTGGTCATTTAACTGAACATAGAAGCGCCTGTTGTTGAGCAGGCTTTTCCTGACCATTGTGCGGTGTTGGACAGTGTCGTAGGCAGCAGAGAGATCTCTGAATGCTGCTCCAGTTATTTGTTTCCCCTCAAACCCATCCTCAATGTGTTGGGTGAGGTTGAGCTCTGTCCAGCACAGGAGCGGCTGGGACGGAAACCAGCTTGGTCTTTAGTCAGCTTGGTATCTATGAGTGGCAACAAGGCGTTGGAGTAGCAGCTTCTCATATAGCCTTGTAGGTGATGCAGAGGGAAATGGGTCGGTAGCTCTTTGTGGATAATGGGTCTATGCCAGGTTTAGGGATTGCAACCACGTTGGCCTTTTCCCAGACAGAAGGGATGGTTTTCTGTGCTATGCATGTGTTCAGCATCCCCACAAGCCAGGTCTTTGCGTTGGGTCCCAGGTGCTGTAACATTTCTGCCAGTAGGTCATCAATCCCTGCTGCTTTTCCGGGTTTCAACTTTCCCATTGCAGTTTCAAGTTCTTCTAGGTCGAAGGGTTTGGTTTGAGGGCTGGCTGATTGTGGTTGGTCTGATACCACTGTGCGATGGTATTCTCCTGTGGGTCGGTGGCGGTCTTGGTCACAACTGGTGGCCAACAGTTGTAACCAACACCGCCACCGACCCACATAGAATACCATCGCACAGTGGTATCAGACCAACCACAATCAGCCAGCCCTCAAACCAAACCCTTCGACTTAGAAGAACGTGAAACTGCAATGGGAAAGTTGAAACCCGGAAAAGCAGCAGGGATTGATGGCATACTGGCAGAAATGATACAGCACCTGGGACCTATCGCAAGGACCTGGCTTGTGGGGATGCTGAACACATGCATAGCACAGAAAACCATCCCTTCTGTTTGGAAAAAGGCTGGAGTAGTTGCAATCCCTAAACCTGGCAAAGACCCATTATCCCCGAAGAGCTACCGACCCATTTCCCTCCTCTGCATCACCTACAAGCTCTATGAGAGGCACTACAATTTCTGAACAGACTATATTTACATCAATATGTCTGGGTCCCCACCTACTCACTCAGGGTTGACGTGTCACACCTGCAGTGATGGGAGGGGCACCAAAATGTGGTATTTTGATTGTTTAATGGGGGCACTCCCTTAGTATAAAAGTGTATGTTTTGTGTACACATGACCTGATGAAGATCAAATGGATCGAAACGCTGTCAGTATTTCAACAAAGAACGTCTTTCTTATACCTGTGGTGTGCGGGCTCCATCCAATACCTACACCAGTTGTGATGCAACAGAGTTTGCTGTGACCGTTGTGAATTATGGGTGGTGTGGTTTTTGCCAAGACGGTGGATTGTGGCCCATGCCTTCCTGCTGTTATTTGACATGTTGGTGTTCTCTATATCTTTTCGTCCTGGGCATGACGTTAAACTGTTCCGTTCGAGAGGACCAGCGACCCTCGAATGTAAACGGCCACGAAAGGAAATTATGTGTGTGTGAGGTGTTCTCTATAGGTTGGGTTTCAGGTGGTTGTATTGTAGTAGCTTGACATTTCTTGGAGGGCACTTTCAAGGACAGACTCAATCTTCTGGAAGTCTGCTTGTTGGGTCGTAATGCAGAGGTTGTCGGCGTAGATGAAACGCTGGCATTAGGCATTGGGTAGTGGCTGGTCGTTTGTGTAGATATTGAAAAGGAGGGGGGCGAGCACGCTACCTTGTTGGAGGCCGTTCTTTTGGGCTTTCCATTTACTCCTCTGGTCATTTAACTGGACATAGAAGCGCCTGTTGTTGAGGAGGCTTTTCCTGACCATTGTGCGGTGTTGGACAGTGTCGTAGGCAGCAGAGAGATCTCTGAATGCTGCTCCAGTTATTTGTTTCCCCTCAAACCCATCCTCAATGTGTTGGGTGAGGTTGAGCTCTGTCCAGCACAGGAGCGGCTGGGACGGAAACCAGCTTGGTCTTTAGTCAGCTTGGTATCTATGAGTGGCAACAAGGCGTTGGAGTAGCAGCTTCTCATATAGCCTTGTAGCTGATGCAGAGGGAAATGGGTCGGTAGCTCTTTGTGGATAATGGGTCTTTGCCAGGTTTAGGGATTGCAACCACTTTGGCCTTTTCCCAGACAGAAGGGATGGTTTTCTGTGCTATGCATGTGTTCAGCATCCCCACAAGCCAGGTCTTTGCGTTGGGTCCCAGGTGCTGTAACATTTCTGCCAGTAGGTCATCAATCCCTGCTGCTTTTCCGGGTTTCAACTTTCCCATTGCAGTTTCAAGTTCTTCTAGGTCGAAGGGTTTGGTTTGAGGGCTGGCTGATTGTGGTTGGTCTGATACCACTGTGCGATGGTATTCTCCTGTGGGTCGGTGGCGGTCTTGGTCACAACTGGTGGCCAACAGTTGTAACCAACACCGCCACCGACCCACATAGAATACCATCGCACAGTGGTATCAGACCAACCACAATCAGCCAGCCCTCAAACCAAACCCTTCGACTTAGAAGAACGTGAAACTGCAATGGGAAAGTTGAAACCCGGAAAAGCAGCAGGGATTGATGGCATACTGGCAGAAATGATACAGCACCTGGGACCTATCGCAAGGACCTGGCTTGTGGGGATGCTGAACACATGCATAGCACAGAAAACCATCCCTTCTGTTTGGAAAAAGGCTGGAGTAGTTGCAATCCCTAAACCTGGCAAAGACCCATTATCCCCGAAGAGCTACCGAACCATTTCCCTCCTCTGCATCACCTACAAGCTCTATGAGAGGCACTACAATTTCTGAACAGACTATATTTACATCAATATGTCTGGGTCCCCACCTACTCACTCAGGGTTGACGTGTCACACCTGCAGTGATGGGAGGGGCACCAAAATGTGGTATTTTGATTGTTTAATGGGGGCACTCCCTTAGTATAAAAGTGTATGTTTTGTGTACACATGACCTGATGAAGATCAAATGGATCGAAACGCTGTCAGTATTTCAACAAAGAACGTCTTTCTTATACATGTGGTGTGCGGGCTCCATCCAATACCTACACCAGTTGTGATGCAACAGAGTTTGCTGTGACCGTTGTGAATTATGGGTGGTGTGGTTTTTGCCAAGACGGTGGATTGTGGCCCATGCCTTCCTGCTGTTATTTGACATGTTGGTGTTCTCTATATCTTTTCGTCCTGGGCATGACGTTAAACTGTTCCGTTCGAGAGGACCAGCGACCCTCGAATGTAAACGGCCACGAAAGGAAATTATGTGTGTGTGAGGTGTTCTCTATAGGTTGGGTTTCAGGTGGTTGTATTGTAGTAGCTTGACATTTCTTGGAGGGCACTTTCAAGGACAGACTCAATCTTCTGGAAGTCTGCTTGTTGGGTCGTAATGCAGAGGTTGTCGGCGTAGATGAAACGCTGGCATTAGGCATTGGGTAGTGGCTGGTCGTTTGTGTAGATATTGAAAAGGAGGGGGGCGAGCACGCTACCTTGTTGGAGGCCGTTCTTTTGGGCTTTCCATTTACTCCTCTGGTCATTTAACTGGACATAGAAGTGCCTGTTGTTGAGGAGGCTTTTCCTGACCATTGTGCGGTGTTGGACAGTGTCGTAGGCAGCAGAGAGATCTCTGAATGCTGCTCCAGTTATTTGTTTGCCCTCAAACCCATCCTCAATGTGTTGGGTGAGGTTGAGCTCTGTCCAGCACAGGAGCGGCTGGGACGGAAACCAGCTTGGTCTTTAGTCAGCTTGGTATCTATGAGTGGCAACAAGGCGTTGGAGTAGCAGCTTCTCATATAGCCTTGTAGGTGATGCAGAGGGAAATGGGTCGGTAGCTCTTTGTGGATAATGGGTCTTTGCCAGGTTTAGGGATTGCAACCACTTTGGCCTTTTCCCAGACAGAAGGGATGGTTTTCTGTGCTATGCATGTGTTCAGCATCCCCACAAGCCAGGTCTTTGCGTTGGGTCCCAGGTGCTGTAACATTTCTGCCAGTAGGTCATCAATCCCTGCTGCTTTTCCGGGTTTCAACTTTCCCATTGCAGTTTCAAGTTCTTCTAGGTCGAAGGGTTTGGTTTGAGGGCTGGCTGATTGTGGTTGGTCTGATACCACTGTGCGATGGTATTCTCCTGTGGGTCGGTGGCGGTCTTGGTCACAACTGGTGGCCAACAGTTGTAACCAACTGACAGGTGTCATTTAGGGCTGTGTCGACCAATTTGGTGTGACGTGATCGGCTCCAGCTTGAGCAGGCATACTCTGCTGTAGAGAAAGACAGGGCCATGGCAGTTGCACGGATTGTTTGTGGGTCTGCGCCCCACTTGGGAGTTCACTAGTTTTCACAGGATGTTATTGTGGGTGTTGACCGTGGCTTTTGTGTTCTCCAGGTGTTTTTTTGAAGAAGAGTGTCCTGTCCAGTGTAACTCCAAGATACATGGGGTGGGTATGGTTGGAGAGTTTGTGACCATCCCAAGTGACGCTCAGTTCTTTTCTCGCGTCTCGGTTCCTCAGGTGGAAGCTGCATAGTTGGGTTTGTGTGTCTTTCTTTTTCTGTCTTTCTTTCTTAGGACGGAGATCAAGGTAGACGCCATAGGAAGGCTCAACACTAGCCGATGCCCCTAGAGATCCATCCCAAAGCTTCCCTCAGGGAGCACAGCAAGCCAGCTAGCCAGCAAGCCTGCCCAGTCAGCCAACGCAGCCAGTCAGCTCCGCCAGTCAGCCAGTGTAGAAAGTCAGGCTGCCAAGCCAGAGCATATCAGCCCTTGCAGTCAGCCATTGCAGCCATACCAGCCTTGCTCAGTCAGCTCAGCCAGGCCTCTCTTGAGGCCTGGCTCTCTGTCTGCCTGGCCCGGTCTGCCCTGCCCTGCCTTGCAGCAACAGAACCAGCCTTTCTGGAAAGCCAGCCAGCTCAGAATGCGAGCTGAGCAAGCCAGTGCAGCAGCAAGCCCAGACTAGGTTACCGCAGCCTTACTGTGCAGCCACAGCCACTCAGTCTAGACCAGCAGGAGCTGGCCAGGCTCCAACCCTTGCAGCGCAGCCTTAGGCCGGACAGTCCCCCTGCCTGCACTTTGTTGCCTTCCTGGCCTGTCTGCCTGCCTAGGCGCCTCGGTCTTCCTGTCTGTCTGCCTTGGCCTGCCAGTCTGAAACTGGTTTAGACTAACTGCGTGCTTGCCAGCTGCGCTGGCTTGCTGAGCTCGTATTCTGAGCTGGCTGGCTTGCCAGCAAGGCTGGTTCTGTTGCTGCAAGGCAGGGCGGGGCAGACCGGGCCAGGCAGACAGAGAGCCAGGCCTCGAGAGAGGCCTGGCTGAGCTGACTGAGCAAGGCTGGTATGGCTACAATGGTTGACTGCAAGGGCTGATGTGCGCTGGCTTGGCAGCCTGACTTTCTACACTGGCTGACTGGCGGAGCTGGCTGGCTGCGTTGGCTGACTGGGCGGGCTTGCTGGCTAGCTGGCTTGCTGGACTCCCTGAGGGAAGCTTTGGGATGGATCTCTAGGGGCATCGGCTTGTGTTGAGCCTTCCAACGGCGTCTACCTTGATCTTCGTCCTAAGAAAGAAAGACAGAAAAAGAAACACACACACAAACTCAACTATGCAGCTTCCACATGAGGAAGGCAGGCAGGCACGCAGGCAGGCACAAGCTGCCTGCGTGCTTGCTTCGCCCTCCAGTTGCTGCTCCAGTTACTTGTTTTCCCTCAAACCCATCCTCAATGTGTTGGGTGAGGTTGAGCTCTGTCCAGCACAGGACGGGACGGAAACCAGCTTGGTCTTTAGTCAGCTTGGTGTCTATGAGTGGTATGAGGCGTTGGAGTAGCAGCCTCTCTTGTAGGTGATGCAGAGGAGGGAAATGGGTCGGTAGCTCTTTGAGGATGATGGGTCTTTGCCAGGTTTGGGGATTGCAACCACTTTGGCTTTTCTCCAGACAGAAGGGATGGTTTTCTGTGCCATGCATGTGTTCAGCATCCCCACGAGCCAGGTCTTTGCGTTAGGTTCCAGGTGCTGTATAATTTCTGCCAGTATGTCATCAATCCCTGCTGCTTTTCCGGGTTTCAACTTTCCCATTGCAGTTTTGAGTTCTTCTAGGTCGAAGGGTTTGGTTTGAGGGCTGGCTGATTGTGGTTGGTCTGATACCACTGTGCGATGGTATTCTCCTGTGGGTCGTGGCGGTGTTGGTTACGACTGTTGGCCACCAGTTGTGATGCAACAGAGTTCGCTGTGACCGTTGTGAATTATGGGTGGCTCCCTGAGGTCCTTGATCGCCATTGGGTCCAACAGTGGTCATTGAAGCGTGCACACACATGCACACATGCACCTACACACACAGGGGCACATGCGTATGCACACCTGGACCTTTAAATGAACAACAACACAAAAACTAAGGCACTGGTGTCGGACTTCTGGTTTACCGGAACGGGGTTCAACTCCCTGCAGTGCCCTGCTCAATGTGTTGTATTTCATTCATTGGTCCATGGTCTCAGGTCATTGAGCGGCGCGCTATAGTGTGCGATTCTTCATCATTGTTGAGGATTTTTTAAAGGTGAAAATCAAGGAAAAGCAAAAGGCTATAGTCCATGGTCACGGACCGCATACTGGTCAAGGTCATTTATACTGGTGAAGATCATTTACTAGTCTTCTAAAGGTCATTTATACTGGTGAAGATCATTTACTAGTCTTCTAAAGGTCATTTATACTGGTCAAGGTCAATTACTAGTCTCATGAAGGTAATTTATACTGGTCACAGTCATATACTGGTCACGGTCATTTCTACTGGTGAAGGTCATTTATACTGGTCAAGGTCATTTGTACTTGTCAAGGTCATTTATACTGGTCAAGGTCATTTACTAGTCTTATTGAAGGTAATTTATACTGCTCAAGGTCATTGATATTGGTCAAGGTCATTAAGTGGCACGCTATAGTGCGCGATTCTTCATCATTGTTGAGGATTTGAAAAAAGGTTAAATTGCAGAAAAGCGAAAGGCTAAAGTCCATGGTCACGGAGGGCATACTATAGTATGTTGTTTTTCTTTTTTTTGGTGGTGTGCGGGCTCCATCCAATAACTACACCAGTTGTGATGCAATAGAGTTTGCTGTGACCGTTGTGAATTATGGGTGGTGTGGTCTTTGCCAAGACGGTGGATTGTGGCCCATGCCTTCCTGCTGTTATTTGTCATGTTGGTGTTCTCTATATCTTTTCGTCCTGGGCATGACGTTAAACTGTTCCGTTCGAGAGGACCGGCGACCCTCGAATGTAAACAGGTGTTGGGACAGGGTCAGGTGTTGTCTTGATGCATCCTATGATGATGCCACAGGTGTCATTTAGGGCTGTGTCGACCAATTTGGTGTGACGGGATAGGCTTGTAGGTGATGCAGAGGAGGGAAATGGGTCGGTAGCTCTTTGGGGATAATGGGTCTTTGCCAGGTTTAGGGATTGCAACCATTTTGGCCTTTTTCCAGACAGAAGGGATGGTTTTCTGTGCTATGCATGTGTTCAGCATCCCCACAAGCCAGGTCTTTCCGTTAGGTCCCAGGTGCTGTATCATTTCTGCTAGTAGGTCATCAATCCCTGCTGCTTTTCCGGGTTTCAACTTTCCCATTGCAGTTTCACGTTCTTCTAGGTCGAAGGGTTTGGTTTGAAGGCTGGCTGATTGTGGTTGGTCTGATACCACTGTGCGATGGTATTCTCCTGTGGGTTGGTGGCGGTCTTGGTCACAACTGGTGGCCAACAGTTGTAACCAACACCGCCACCGACCCACATAGAATACCATCGCACAGTGGTATCAGACCAACCATAATCAGCCATCACTCAAACCAAACCCTTCGACCTAGAAGAACTTGAAACTGCAATGGGAAAGTTGAAACCCGGAAAAGCAGCAGGGATTGATGACCTACTGGCAGAAATGATACAGCACCTGGGACCTAACTCAAGGCCCTGGCTTGTGGGGATGCTGAACACATGCACAGCACAGAAAACCACCCCTTCTGTCTGGAAAAAGGCCAAAGTGGTTGCAATCCCTAAACCTGGCAAAGACCCATTATCCCCGAAGACCTACCGACCCATTTCCCTCCTCTGCATCACGTCTTTCTTATACCTGTGGTGTGCGGGCTCCATCCAATACCTACACTAGTTGTGATGCAACAGAATTTGCTGTGACCGTTGTGAATTATGGGTGGTGTGGTCTTTGCCAAGACGGTGGATTGTGGCCCATGCCTTCCTGCTGTCATTTGTCATTATGGTGTTCTCTATATCTTTTCGTCCTGGGCATGACGTTAAACTGTTCCGTTTGAGAGGACCGGCGACCCTCGAATGTAAACAGCCACGAAAGGAAACTGTGTGTGTGAGGTGTTCTCTATCATTTCATTCCAGACTTCACTGTCTATCTCCTGTGTTTTCCATTCATCTTGAGCGTTACACAGTCGTCTGATGTGCGGGGGGAGGTGCCGGCTAGCGCATAAAGGCACGGACGGGACAGGTGTTTTCTTGACCCATCCCGTGATGATGCGACAGGTGTCATTTAGGGCTGTGTCGACCAATTTGGTGTGACGTGATTGGCTCCAGCTTGAGCAGGAATACTCTGCTGTAGAGAAAGACAGGGCCATGGCAGTTGCACGGATTGTTTGTGGGTCTGCGCCCCACTTGGGAGTTCACTAGTTTTCACAGGATGTTATTGTGGGTGTTGACCGTGGCTTTTGTGTTCTCCAGGTGTTTTTTTGAAGAAGAGTGTCCTGTCCAGTGTAACTCCAAGATACATGGGGTGGGTATGGTTGGAGAGTTTGTGACCATCCCAAGTGACGCTCAGTTCTTTTCTCGCGTCTCGGTTCCTCAGGTGGAAGCTGCATAGTTGGGTTTGTGTGTCTTTCTTTTTCTGTCTTTCTTTCTTAGGACGGAGATCAAGGTAGACGCCATAGGAAGGCTCAACACTAGCCGATGCCCCTAGAGATCCATCCCAAAGCTTCCCTCAGGGAGCACAGCAAGCCAGCTAGCCAGCAAGCCTGCCCAGTCAGCCAACGCAGCCAGTCAGCTCCGCCAGTCAGCCAGTGTAGAAAGTCAGGCTGCCAAGCCAGAGCATATCAGCCCTTGCAGTCAGCCATTGCAGCCATACCAGCCTTGCTCAGTCAGCTCAGCCAGGCCTCTCTTGAGGCCTGGCTCTCTGTCTGCCTGGCCCGGTCTGCCCTGCCCTGCCTTGCAGCAACAGAACCAGCCTTTCTGGAAAGCCAGCCAGCTCAGAATGCGAGCTGAGCAAGCCAGTGCAGCAGCAAGCCCAGACTAGGTTACCGCAGCCTTACTGTGCAGCCACAGCCACTCAGTCTAGACCAGCAGGAGCTGGCCAGGCTCCAACCCTTGCAGCGCAGCCTTAGGCCGGACAGTCCCCCTGCCTGCACTTTGTTGCCTTCCTGGCCTGTCTGCCTGCCTAGGCGCCTCGGTCTTCCTGTCTGTCTGCCTTGGCCTGCCAGTCTGAAACTGGTTTAGACTAACTGCGTGCTTGCCAGCTGCGCTGGCTTGCTGAGCTCGTATTCTGAGCTGGCTGGCTTGCCAGCAAGGCTGGTTCTGTTGCTGCAAGGCAGGGCGGGGCAGACCGGGCCAGGCAGACAGAGAGCCAGGCCTCGAGAGAGGCCTGGCTGAGCTGACTGAGCAAGGCTGGTATGGCTACAATGGTTGACTGCAAGGGCTGATGTGCGCTGGCTTGGCAGCCTGACTTTCTACACTGGCTGACTGGCGGAGCTGGCTGGCTGCGTTGGCTGACTGGGCGGGCTTGCTGGCTAGCTGGCTTGCTGGACTCCCTGAGGGAAGCTTTGGGATGGATCTCTAGGGGCATCGGCTTGTGTTGAGCCTTCCAACGGCGTCTACCTTGATCTTCGTCCTAAGAAAGAAAGACAGAAAAAGAAACACACACACAAACTCAACTATGCAGCTTCCACATGAGGAAGGCAGGCAGGCACGCAGGCAGGCACAAGCTGCCTGCGTGCTTGCTTCGCCCTCCAGTTGCTGCTCCAGTTATTTGTTTTCCCTCAAACCCATCCTCAATGTGTTGGGTGAGGTTGAGCTCTGTCCAGCACAGGACGGGACGGAAACCAGCTTGGTCTTTAGTCTATGTCTATGAGTGGTATGAGGCGTTGGAGTAGCAGCCTCTCTTGTAGGTGATGCAGAGGAGGGAAATGGGTCGGTAGCTCTTTGAGGATGATGGGTCTTTGCCAGGTTTGGGGATTGCAACCACTTTGGTTTTTCTCCAGACAGAAGGGATGGTTTTCTGTGCCATGCATGTGTTCAGCATCCCCACGAGCCAGGTCTTTGCGTTAGGTTCCAGGTGCTGTATAATTTCTGCCAGTATGTCATCAATCCCTGCTGCTTTTCCGGGTTTCAACTTTCCCATTGCAGTTTTGAGTTCTTCTAGGTCGAAGGGTTTGGTTTGAGGGCTGGCTGATTGTGGTTGGTCTGATACCACTGTGCGATGGTATTCTCCTGTGGGTCGTGGCGGTGTTGGTTACGACTGTTGGCCACCAGTTGTGATGCAACAGAGTTCGCTGTGACCGTTGTGAATTATGGGTGGCTCCCTGAGGTCCTTGATCGCCATTGGGTCCAACAGTGGTCATTGAAGCGTGCACACACATGCACACATGCACCTACACACACAGGGGCACATGCGTATGCACACCTGGACCTTTAAATGAACAACAACACAAAAACTAAGGCACTGGTGTCGGACTTCTGGTTTACCGGAACGGGGTTCAACTCCCTGCAGTGCCCTGCTCAATGTGTTGTATTTCATTCATTGGTCCATGGTCTCAGGTCATTGAGCGGCACGCTATAGTGTGCGATTCTTCATCATTGTTGAGGATTTTTTAAAGGTGAAAATCAAGGAAAAGCAAAAGGCTATAGTCCATGGTCACGGACCGCATACTGGTCAAGGTCATTTATACTGGTGAAGATCATTTACTAGTCTTCTAAAGGTCATTTATACTGGTGAAGATCATTTATACTGGTCAAGGTCATTTACTAGTCTCATGAAGGTAATTTATACTGGTCAGTCATATACTGGTCACGGTCATTTATACTGGTCAAGGTCATTTGTACTTGTCAAGGTCATTTATACTGGTCAAGGTCATTTACTAGTCTTATTGAAGGTCATTTATACTGCTCAAGGTTATTGATCAATATCAATGACCTTGATGACCCCAAGGTCATTAAGTGGCATGCTATAGTGCGCGATTCTTCATCATTGTTCACGATTTGAAAAAAGGTTAAATCGCGGAAAAGCGAAAGGCTATAGTCCATAGTCTCGGAGGGCATACAAAAATGTGTGGTGCTATACAGGCCGTCCTGGAAAATTTGGGACAGAGGTTCATCGTTGGCATCCAGGGAGTGTGTGTGCAAAATTTGGCATCGACCGGGTTAATGGTGCTGGAGATTAGCTGTTAACAAACTGACGGACACACACACACACACTCACTCAGAGTGCAAAACATACTCTATCCCCATGGCTTTGGCCTGGTGCCATACCGTTATTAATTATTGCCTACAATGTCAATTGTGAAATTACTTTACCGTTGCAATGCAAAATTTACATTTCAACGAATGGACCTCGTAAAACAAAACAAAAACCAAGGCACTGGTTGTGGTACTTCTGGTTTACCGGAATGGGGTTCAACTCCCTGCAGTGCTCTGCTCAATTTGTTGTATTTACATGTTTCATTTTTATTTTCTGCTCATTGTGTTGCCTTTTCATAGATGATAACCCCCAGGTTCTTTAATGTGTTTGCACTCCCTACAGTTAGGTTACCAAGTCTATTTATTTATTATTTCTGTTCACTAGAACTAGAACCAATTACCAAAGTAGGCTTTCTAATGACACAACTCGCCTTTGTTTTTATGTGTAGCAAAAACGTTCTTTTTATTTACGCCAAAGAGTAGAGGCTGGTCTGCATTCATGCGAGCGGGGAAGTTTAGAGTAACATAGCTCTAAATGAAACACATTAGAGCTATGGACCAGAGCTAGTCATAGCACTTCATGGTATATGCATAGTTTATATAGTTTCATTATAGATATATTAAACAGAGAGGACTGGAGTCAATTGGGTTATATTATGTTTAACACTAATTTGAAGCTGTCAAAATCTGACAGACTTCTGGCGGCCATGGCCACGCCCACCTTTTGGTAACGCCCACTTTCGGCCAAGCCCACAAAAAGGACCCCCCATGTCATTTGCCAGGCAGGCTCCACTCTCAGACAGATATTTGGCTCCGTCTTATGAGCTAATTTAGAACTTCCTGTCTGAGAGCTAGCTAATTTAAGACATCCGGTTGCCTTCAGAATAAAATAAGGTTATTTAATTCGTTAATTAAATAATTGTCAATGCCCCAAGGCACAGCACTTTTTTGAGCGTTGACCTCAGTAGAAGGTCTGCTGCCGTGAATTTTACACCTCTCCCACTTAGCGGAGAGTGGGGTGTGGTACAGGACATCTCCCCGAACGCGTGGGTATACTGCATCTACAAATAGTACAAGATAAATTGAAACCATTGACACCTACTTCGATGGTTCAGTTGTCATCTATGCCGGGGAATTTAGCAGCTCTCATTCAAGCGTTTTTTCAAAATCCAGGTCACACATTTGATTGCAAAACAATCTGTGGTGTCACTCAACAACTAGTGAATAGCATCTTACTTGGCCTTAGGAATGCACAATGACCCATTAGATTTTATACACAAACTAGTAGTTTGGTTGAGTATGTGTGGTGTCCACACAGTTGTTCAAGCAAAACATACAGACATCTGTACATTCTGTGCCTGGACAGTTGAAAGCAATTAACAGAACAATAACGGAGGACAATTTGGAAGAAGATGATGATGATGTGGTTTTATGCAATGAAAGTCTAAATGACAATATGTGTGAAGCTATACCATTACCAATTCTAACATTTCTACAACAGACATCTGCTATCAAAAAATGTCACACACGGCTTGAAGAAGCAGCAGCGCAGGACTCAACATTTAGACGGAAACTTGAGAAATTCAATCTAGCCAACACATCAGTGTCATTAGTGTCTCAGAAATGTTCTAGGACAGAAGTATGCACCATATTAAATAGATTTGTAGAATACACACTTCGGTCTCCTTTCCTTGGAGATGACCTGCTTTGCCTGAAAAGTCTTAGTCTGTATAGTTGTACTCAATGTGGTGACAAGGCCTTACCATCTACAAAGAACATGTCACAATTCATAGTGCAGCCACTTGACGTGTCACAAAAAGGCATCTTAGACACTATTGCACAAATATTACCTGCTCAATCTGAACAATGTGAAACATGTCAGCAGGAAAAGAGCTTATCAACATATGAAGTAATTAACAGCCCACAGACCTTACTTCTCCTGTTAAGAGCTGGCACAAAAAATCCAAAAACGTTCAATTTATCCTGTCTGTACCACCAAAATGAGTATGCTTTGACCAGTATGTGTGTATTTTTCGACAGGCCACCATATGCGTCATTGTACATCCTTAAAGATCATAAATGGCATATCTGGACAAATGAATCGAATGACACAGCAGGCTATACCTTTGAGCTGATGCAAAGAACATCCGCTCGACAGCACACAAAGACAGTAGTCACAAGTAGTTTCTATGTCGTGTCATACGAGAAAATAAACAGTCGAGAAATAATCAAGTTTCGTCAGGACAAACAAATGCATAAATGCACAGACAGATGCAATCAACGCACACAAGTGACACCCATTCCAAAGCTAGAGGTAACTCCTTGACCTGACTTAGCTTGCGTAGAGAAAGTGATTTCATGTCAATGCCCCAAGGCACAGCACTTTTTTGAGCGTTGACCCCAGTAGAAGGTCTGCTGCTGTGAATTTTACACCTCTCTCTCTTAGCGGAGAGTGGGGTGTGGTAGAGGACATCTCCCCGAACACGTGGGTATGTCCAGATAGTTGCCTCGCGGAGGCCTCTTTGTCCAGTGTCCATTCTGGGTCCGGAAACGGTACTTTTTGTCAGCATTGACCCCAGTAGAAGGTCTGCTGCTGTGAATTTTACACCTCTCCCGCTTAGCGGAGAGTGTGGTGTGGTAGAGGACATCTCCCCGAACGCGTGGGTATGTCCAGATAGTTGCCTCGCGGAGGCCTCTTTGTCCAGTGTCCATTCTGGGTCCGGAAACGGTACTTTTTTCAGCGTTGACCACAGTAGAAGGTCTGCTGCTGTGAATTTTACACCTCTCCCGCTTAGCGGAGAGTGGGGTGTGGTACAGGACATCTCCCCGAACGCGTGGGTATGTCCAGATAGTTGCCTCGCGGAGCCGTCTTTTGTCCAGTGTCCATTCTGGGTCCGGAAACGGTACTTTTTGTCAGCCTTGACCCCAGTAGAAGGTCTGCTGCTGTGAATTTTACACCTCTCCCGCTTAGCGGAGAGTGTGGTGTGGTAGAGGACATCTCCCCGAACGTGTGGGTATGTCCAGATAGTTGCCTCGCGGAGGCCTCTTTGTCCAGTGTCCATTCTGGGTCCGGAAACGGTACTTTTTGTCAGCATTGACCCCAGTAGAAGGTCTGCTGCTGTGAATTTTACACCTCTCCCGCTTAGCGGAGAGTGGGGTGTGGTACAGGACATCTCCCCGAACGCGTGGGTATGTCCAGATAGTTGCCTCGCGGAGCCGTCTTTTGTCCAGTGTCCATTCTGGGTCCGGAAACGGTACTTTTTGTCAGCCTTGACCCCAGCAGAAGGTCTGCTGCTGTGAATTTTACACCTCTCCCGCTTAGCGGAGAGTGTGGTGTGGTAGAGGACATCTCCCCGAACGTGTGGGTATGTCCAGATAGTTGCCTCGCGGAGGCCTCTTTGTCCAGTGTCCATTCTGGGTCCGGAAACGGTACTTTTTGTCAGCATTGACCCCAGTAGAAGGTCTGCTGCTGTGAATTTTACACCTCTCCCGCTTAGCGGAGAGTGTGGTGTGGTAGAGGACATCTCCCCGAACGTGTGGGTATGTCCAGATAGTTGCCTCGCGGAGGCCTCTTTGTCCAGTGTCCATTCTGGGTCCGGAAACGGTACTTTTTTCAGCGTTGACCACAGTAGAAGGTCTGCTGCTGTGAATTTTACACCTCTCCCGCTTAGCGGAGAGTGGGGTGTGGTACAGGACATCTCCCCGAACGCGTGGGTATGTCCAGATAGTTGCCTCGCGGAGCCGTCTTTTGTCCAGTGTCCATTCTGGGTCCGGAAACTGTACTTTTTGTCAGCCTTGACCCCAGTAGAAGGTCTGCTACTGTGAATTTTACACCTCTCCCGCTTAGCGGAGAGTGGGGTGTGGTATAGGACATCTCCCCGAACGCGTGGGTATGTCCAGATAGTTGCCTTGCGGAGCCGTCTTTTGTCCAGTGTCCACTTTATAAAGTCCATGCACTCCAGTGAATAGCATTTATCCATTTAGATAACTTTATTATTATTATTATAAGGATTTAATTACTTATTCTTACACAGAAACATAATGTGTGTCTTATAGCATCATATAGCATCATTTAAATGCTTAATTTGTAGTTTTAATGTGCAAATTAAACTTTTTTTCAATACTCTAGAGGGTACTCTTATTTTGAAGAGATCGTCCACCGGAAGTCTTAAATTAGCTCACTAGATTAGCTCACTAGACGCTGCCTTGTCTGAGCCTCTGCTCTGCAGGGAGCTCACATACATCATACATGGCACACTTCCTTATGAGTTGGGTCGGGACGTCACTTAAACCTTACGATTCTTCACTTCCTTATGGTCGATGTGTGGCTTAATTCTCTTCTCATTCTCTAGACAAACCCCCCCCCCCCCCCCCTTGCTGCGGTCTCGGACTTCCTTCTATTCTATTGTCACACTCAGTTTATTGTGCCAGTCTGCTATCAGTCTATCGTCTATGTTAGTGTCAGTCAGTCATTTCTACTGAATCCTGACTTCTGTTCCTACGTTGTGTACGTGTCTCTGCATGGGGACAACAAATGGCAGAAGGTAAGCAATTCAACTGTCACTTTAGCAGGCACGATTGTCACGTTTGTTACTTATTGTAAAAGTATATCAATAGCCTATACTGCAATGTAGAAATACTCTGTTACAAGTAAAAGCCGTGAATTCAACATTTACTTGAGTAAGTACACATTCTTGTAATTGTATCGGCATCAAAATGTAAAGAAGGCCTATAGCAGAGCTATAGGCTACCAAACGTATATGCATCCCATGCCATTTAAGGTTTTCAAATGTTATGTAGCCCTAGGCTATATTTTCAAAAGGCTGAAGCGGTTAATGTATGTTTTGTAATAATAATCAAAATCTACAAAGTCACTATACGTTTTCAAATAAATGTATAGTGGATTAAAACTTAAAAGTAGCCTAGGATCCGAGATTACGTGAAGTACAAGTACTGCAGTAGCCATGGAGGCACGCTACCTTAAAATTGTACTTTAATAGCTTCAAGTAAAGTAGGACAGTAGCTATGTATAAAGTTACTTTACACCACTGCATGTTTGGGTCCCTGTTCGGGACTGTATTCTGCGCTGTTAGGTCTAAAGTTTACCTTCAAGACGTGCGTGACGTTAATTTTAAGTAGGTAGAGTAGTATAGAGTATGCCTAGTAGAGAGGTGCGTCGATCGTGCGTGTATGTAGAGTGTAGACTTTGTCGTTGAAGACGACCGACGTGCGCGTCAAGGTGCGAGCGTGTTGTCCAGTTGCGTCGACCAGTCCTCATGGCGTTTTGTCCTTGCTAAGTTTGTAAGAGGGTCGAGGATATAGCCATGGGAATGGTTGATGGTTCACATCATGACGCTCGTATTTTCTTTATAGACAGTCATGTTTTACTACCGGTGGCGTATCAAATAATGTAAGTTCACAACGGATATTATGACACCAAAGTGACCAAACACCATGCAGTCAGAGTCAGTCCATTAAAGCGCCGCGCGTGCGTTCTGGAATTCGGGACTGCCCATGGTAGCATATGTATATTGAACACGTGATCAATAATCGTGTGACTCCTTTAAACATGCATAACAAGCATAGCGCAATGAATAACTGAAATTTGTTAAGAAGAAGCAGTTAAGAAAAATCATAAAACATCCTAAGGGATATATATATATTAGTAGATAGATGGCCTATAATTATTATTCTCACAATGTGTGACTATAGTACAGCTCATACGATGCAAAAAAGATGACCAACAAAATGCCTTCTTCAGGGTATGGGTCTCACAGGTCAAACCACAATGCCACATCCTTCTATTTTCTAGCTAGGCCATACTCATCAATTCTCTCAATTGTTGGTTCACTTCCTCTATGTGGAACTGACACGTCATCCAGGGGTTCATCTGAATGCCTGTGCTAGATAGAGGTCATGTATAGGCTGTGCATCATAGTTCATATGAATGGTGCTAGATAGAGGTCATGTATAGGCTGTGCATCATAGTTCATACGAATGGTGCTAGATAGAGGTCATGTATAGGCTGTGCATCATAGTTCATATGAATGGTGCTAGATGTTACCTTCAGGCTGTACATCAGTTCTTTGTAGCCTGGTGTCAGAATCATCATAGTTCTTTTTAGCCTGGTGTCAATCAACGACTACATTTGTATGACAAGGATCTTTCTATGAATATCCACATCATCTTTGATCGAGCCTATGTCTTCCTGGACTAACAAAGGTCTCCCCCCCCCCCCCTCCTCCAGTCTAGCTGAGTGCTGAGGCAGTATACGTAATTAAGCCAATGGGCTCCGTGCATGGGCTGGCCAAGGATGAGCGCGGCGCTGGTATTGGAGGAGACGCTGATTAAGCGCTCACAGCAGAAGAAGAGGACCTCTCCCATGAACTACAAGGAACGACTGTTCGTCCTGACGGCACACACACTGAGCTACTATGAAGAGAGGGGAGAGGTACACGCACGCACACACACACACACACACACACACACACACACACACACACACACACACACACACACACACACACACACACACACACACACACACCCACACCCACACACACACACACACACACACACACACACACACCCCGACGGCAGAGGAACACATGCAAGGCACCAACCTGCTCATCAGGAGCAATTAGGGGTTCAGAGTCTTGCTCAAGGACACTTCGACAGTAACTCTGGGGGAGCCTGGGATCGAACTGGGAACCTCATGTAGAGATAGAGATCCCTGTTGTCGTCAGTATATGGAGACTGGAGAGTCCCTTTTTTATGCCCATGGGTATACTGATGAAGGTGTGTGTGTGTGTGTGTGTGTGTGTGTGTGTGTGTGTGTGTGTGTGTGTGTAGAAGCGCAGTAGACGGGGTTCCATCGATCTGAGCAGAGTGAGGTGTGTGGAGATCGTTAAGAATGGAGGTGAAATCATCCCATGTCTTAACAAATACCCCTTCCAGGTAATTAACACACACACACACACACACACACACACACACACACACACACACACACCTCGTGAGTATTTAGGTGATGCATCATTTCACTTATGTATGCACACTTGCGTGCGTGTGTGTGTGTGTGTGTGTGTGTGTGTGTGTGTGCATGTGTGTGTGTAGGTGGTGTACAACTCAGGCCTCCTCTACGTGTTCGCTCCCACTCATGACAGCAGGAGTGTGTGGGTACAGATTCTCAAAGAAGGTCAGAAGTTCTGCTATTTTCAAATAACTTATACTTTTCAATTTTCAAATGACTTATATATATTATATATACTATATATATTTGACCTTGTGAAATTGGACATTCTGCGCAACGAGTAGTTTTACTTTTGGTACTTTCATTAAGAGCCATAAACGACAAGACATTTTATTGCCAATTATGGACCAGATGCCACGGTCGTTAAGACGTGTTCTTTTGAAAAAAAATAATAATAATCTTTTTTTATATATATATATATATATATATATTTTTTTAATCCATATTTCGAAAATTCCTCTAATCTGGTGTACAGGTGAAGACATGCACATTACATGCATAATAGAATTACATTTTCTTGGTCGAATTGGCAACCAAAGCCTAAACTGGTGACCACCAGGTGGCGAATATTCCTGTTTTTGGCCAATCATATTAATTATGCCATCTGTGTGTGTCCAATC
Source organism: Protomyctophum parallelum (assembly GCF_964188405.1). Lineage (NCBI taxonomy): Eukaryota > Metazoa > Chordata > Actinopteri > Myctophiformes > Myctophidae > Protomyctophum > Protomyctophum parallelum. The sequence continues at coordinate 29,348,357 of NC_139716.1, read as the reverse complement.
AGAGATCAAACACAACTCTCTGATCGCCACAAAGTTCCACCCCCAGTTCTGGCTGGAGGGGGTGTGGCTGTGCTGCCGACAGACAGAGAAACGGGCCATGGGCTGCGGAGAGTACAACCTGTTTGGAGATAGTAAGACACGCATGCACGCATGCATGCACACTCATACACCGACGGCAGAGGAAAACATGCAAGGCACACACACACACACACATGCACACGAGTGCGCAGACAGACAGACAGACAGACAGACAGACAGACATTTTCTCAAATTCTAATAAACTTGTGGGGACATTTGGTCCTTACAAGTATAGAACATCCAAGTACAGGCACGCATGCGCCCGCATTCCTGCAAGCATGCCCTGCCCTCAACCCCTCATGCATGTATGTATGATTGCACACGCATGTACAGGTACGCACAAACACACGCACACTAGAAACTCACAATAGCACGTTACAGTTGTGAGGAAAATGGAGAAGACAAAACGACACATGTTCTTATTTTTCTTTCTGTTCCTCATTTGTTTAGTTTCCAGAAAACCTCTGCCCCCGATTCCTGGAGAAGAGAGGGTAACCCCCCCCCCCCACACACACACACACACAGACACACACACACACACACAAACTCGGATGGCTTTCCATCGCCATAGAGCGTTCAAAGATCGCCGTTAAACCAGCACTTTATATGCGTGTGCACGTTTCGTGCGGGCGGGGATGAGCAAGGTGTTGCCTAGCGACCGGGGCCAGGGCTAAAAGTAGATTTTTAACGAGTCTGTTTCATATCGCTATGAAGCGATTAAAAGCGTCGTCATATAGCGTTAATTAAAAAAAGTGATATCGCGTTTTTGACAGCCAAAGAATGAATTACTTTCACGCCTCAGACTTTTGACTTTGAACATGTCGTCGACACCTGCAAAGTATTGCAGAGCAGCCCATTATTTTCCTTTTGTGTACACGATATGTACAGTATACCTGGATTTGAATGTTGTCAAATATAATAATAACTTGTGGACTACTGGACTGGTTAATCCTGCTAGTGTTTCTGCAACACAAGCGGCAAAACAATGCAGCTTGTAAGTGACAGCTCGCTTGAGAGGTTGGCATGCAGGTTGGCATAAGGCTGCGATGACATTACAAAGGAAGCGACAGTCATGCATGCGGTGAAGTGTTTCTCTAACCATTTAATTCATAGAGCTACAGTATAGAGCTACAGCAGCGGTGGCCGAACGGTTTGCGGAGCGGTCTTGATACCGGAAGGTCGCCAGTTCGCATCCCCGGACCGGCACGTTAAAATGACCACCGCTGAAGTGCCCTTGAGCAAGGCATTTTTTAACCCCTACCATGAAATGTTCTATGAGCAGGGTGTGGCTGTAAACAAGTCCTTGGCTTAGTCCACTTCCCTGGGTAAACAAAGAACTTTGCTTTGCTTTGCTATCATATCTCGAGAAGGCACAGAAAGTCCCTGCCCCACTCACTTCGGTGAAAGTGGGTGGGGATTGGGGACAAGTATAGCCTGGCTTTGGCCAGACACATAATGTGGATTCACTCGCGCCTCCTCCCCGGTACAAGTCTGGACTTCGGCCCATAAGCAGAGTATATGCGGAAGATGGAGAAATCAGAAAAATGATCGGAGCCAATCGGCGACTGTGTTTCAACTGCTGTCCGTGCAACAGTGAAAAGCAGCCTCTGATTGGTCCATCTGTATAGTGATGTAACATACATGCTGCGGTACTTTCAAACCAACAACGGCTGCCCTCGACGTAACAATTTTAAACGTTTCCACAGAAACAATGAGAACAGCTCTATAAGTGCAGTTATTTCAGATATAGACTCCGACATAAATCCAACATAGCTCGCTCACGTAGAAAGTAGAAACTAAACACTAGCCCACTTTTCAAGCTGCCTATGGGACGAAGTCCAGACTGATACCGGGAAGGAAGCGTGAGTGAATCCACGTTATCAGTCTGGCCAAAGACGGGCTATAGGGAACATCCTCCTTCCAGGGATTTGTCACCTCGCTGAGGTTATGCGCTATATGGTGTCATTTATGCGTCTATGTGACAACTATCTATTGCTCGTATTTAAAAGGAAGATGCAGAACTGGGCTCGAAGGTTATTTTTCTCTCCCTCCAGATTTGTTATTCAATTGGCTATGTATGCACACAGAAAAACCCTTCCTACTTCCCGCCGCTTCCCTACTTCCTCCACAGGTGTTACTGATGATACTAATTAAGGCTCTGTTCCATTTAGTGTGCAGTGGTATTTATTTCAAGGACACCCATAACTCTGAGTGTACAAATGGAACCACACCCATACGGGACCATTTGGAACCCTTTGAGACCCACTGGTGTGTTTCCAGTGAGACAACATGCACAGTAGCAGACTCGGTTTGGCCAGAATGGCACAGAGCCACCCACACCGGTGACGGAAGTAGGGAAGCGGGCCCAAGTTCTTTCCAAAATGGCGTGTGTGCATAGATCCCATTGAAGTCATGAGAAACCATGCATTTCATTGCCAAATCAAATGCGGACCAAAATAATGGACATTCAAGAAAATGTATGTACTGAAACTGAAAGGGAATGGCGAAGTGTATGAACAGAGCTGCGTTACAGTGCAACTTAGCAAAACTCTCTCCTGGAAACCGCCCGACTACCAGAGAAAGAAGTGGTGTGCAAAGTTAGAGGAGACGCCTACAACCATTTTTCCACAGACGAAAATGACTAAATATAGTGACAAATAATTTTGAAATGCTAGAGAGGGACTATGTGTGGAGACTAGATCATTTTATGTTTGGTTGTGTTCGGGTGTTGCGCTCTGAAAATAGCAGGTCTAGAAGCTCGCAACACATCGTTACCCGTGAGCTTGTAGATCGGCTATGTTCAGCCTGCAACCAAGTGTAAAATCTGTCATTACGCCAAAATGCAGTTTAATGACGACAAAATCAACTGTAGATTAAAATCGTATGATATTTAGTCGACTAAAACTAGACTAACACTAAAACAGTTCAGGTGACTAAAATATGACTAAAACGAAACAAAATTGTATCTCTGTGTCGTCAGCCCCCTCCTCCCATCCCTCGGTCAATCCCAGAGGACGGAGGAGACGAGGATGACGAGGAGGAGGAGGCGAGCGAGGAGGACGAAGAGTTGGTGGTGGTAGCGCTGCACGACTTCACTGGTCTGGAACCTCATGACCTGTCCCTGGTCCAGGGCAGAGAGTACGTCCTCCTGGACAAGTGTGACGTCAACTGGTACCACGCACGCAACCAGTACGGGTGAGTGGCCAAACACCTACTCAGTGCACCATATCATCGCTGTCGGGCGGAAACCTTGTATGCAGTGGTGGAATAAGTACTCACATTTCTTTTTTAACTGAAATGTAACAGTAAGACGCCTGGGGGGGGGGCGAGAAGCGACCTAAAGGGCGAGGTCACTCGTGCACTGGCCGTATATATACACTCGCGCACTGGCCATATATGGAGTGTGTCTTGAGTGTACAGGGTTTGATGAGGGCACAGGTTAGGGCCGGGCCGGGCCTTAATTTTCCACCAGGGGTCCAAATAGACCGTACAGGTCTGTAACTCTGAGACAGTGTACACTCTCAGTTAAATCAGCACTGAGGGTTTTACGGTATCGATTGGGGTTCCAGTATAGTATAGTTTAGTTCAGTGATGCAATGTTTTGTCAAGGATCTACAGTAAAATACGGACCCCCATTTGATCGACATTTTCATATCTCTGGGACCCCCAATCTACACTGTAAATTCAGACCTCTGGTGGTCGCAAACCTCATGTTGAGAAACAGTGATGCATGTACTGTATGTGCAGTATGCACTATGGATAATACATTGACATCAATCTTTCTCTCTGTGTGTGTGTGTGTGTGTGTGTGTGTGTGTATTTCACAGAGAAGAGGGTTATATTCCCAGTAACTACATCACAGAGAAGGTGTCTGGCAACCTCCAGCAGTATGGGTGAGTGAACGCCCAATGTAATCTGATTTGATGCAATGTTATCTGATCTAATATAACGTTAATGTCATATGTACAGTAAAGTAATGCATGGGTTCTCAACCTGGGGGTCGCGACCCCTCGGGGGGGGGGGGGGGGTCCCGAAATTATCTTTGGCCGCGCGCGCATTGGTTGTTGTATAGTAAACATGAAGTAACTGTGTTATTATTTGTTTGTGTATGTATTGTGTCGTAGCTGGTACAGCAAACATGTCAACAGGAACAAGGCAGAGGAGCTGCTTAGAAAGGAGGTGAGATTCTCATTGTCTGTACACTAAAACGTAATATATTTATATTCCCCTGCATGTAGTATCAATGGTCATATTCATCACAGTATTGTTGTGCTGTTATAATCATATTCATCACAGTATTGTTGTACTGTTATAATCATATTCGTCACAGTACTTCCTAAAGACCTACTTTTACAGAATCTACCGTTATTTAATTATTGCATTATTGTTGTTTATTGCCGTTTTGATTGTTCAAGCACTTTGTAACTTTGTTTAAAAAGTGCTATATAAATAAAGTTGTATTACTATTATTATTATTGTGTACCCGGCAGGACAAAGAGGGAGCCTTCATCGTCCGAGATTCCAGCAGTCAGGGAGTTTACGTTGTCTCACTGTACTCCAAGACAGTCGCTGGGTACGTCTGTCCGTCTGTCTGTCTGTCTGTCTATTGAACCAATTGAGAGTGTTTCCACTGAAAATGAATTGGTTCAGAACCATAAAAATTGGTTTGGAACTGGAAACAGAAAATGTCCACCGGTTCCATGAAAGCACCAAGGTTCCAAGAATCTAGAACGGAACCAGTTCTAGAACCAGTTTATTTTGGTGGAAAAGCTGGGGCCCCTAGACTATTTGATTTGATTAGAATAGCCTTAGCCATAATCCTTTATGTAATCTACAATTAATGTGATCTTAACTAATGTATTATAATGTCATACGTGACATTTTGTATTAATACAAAGAAAGCAATACATCGACAGAGCTTTTGAAAAGGTGGAATAAGGGAAGTGATGGGGAAATAAGTGAACCTTGTGTGACAGAAGTGTTGCGAAAGTGACACCTACTGGCTGAATGTTGTCATGTGTTGCGCAGTGGAACACAGTAATACACTTCAACACAGTCAAAGTACTCAACCCCAGTACTAGAGTCAATGTATAGACACCCCTGGTCAAATATTAGTCTACTACAAGTAAACATTGCTCTGTCAAGTCAACAATGCACTTGTAGTACTCGAGAACAGTTCCTTCATTACTGTCCACCGCTGGTTGTGTGTTGTACTGTACAGTGAAGCAGGACCCGCGATCAAACATTACCACATCAAGGAGACGAACAGCTGTCCGCCACAGTTCTACCTGGCAGAGAAATACATCTTCAACTCCATACCGGAACTAATAGACTACCATAAACATAATGCTGCAGGTAAGGTACACCACACACACACACACGCACGCACGCACGCACGCACGCACACACGGCAACATGTCACTGTTCCGACTGCTCAGCAGACACGTAGTCGGACGGGATGTCACACCTGTTCTGACTTGCACAAATTGTACACTGTACTCATTTGCACATAAGATACTGTATATCCATATTGTTTCTATTGTGTGTAATGTGTACAGGTCTAGCAGCTAGGCTACGCTATGCGGTTGGCAACCAGAACCACTGTGCTCCGTCCACTGCAGGATTCAGCTACGGTAAAACACGACACTAAACAACCTCTGACTAACAGTCCTATTCATAGTCCAGAAGAAGAGGTGACCACCGAAAACTACGACGTGACGTGCACGATGTGGTGGTCACCGCTCACACAACAACACGTCTCTCTGCTTTTACTAACCGCCGTTTCGCTGGTCACCTCTTTGCCGCTATGAATAGGCCTTACTACACTACAATACAAAATGACAGAACTCACTCACACACACACACACACTCACTCTCTCTCCCTCCCTCCAGAGAAGTGGGAGATCAACCCCAGTGAGCTGACGTTCATGAAGGAGCTGGGCAGTGGTCAGTTTGGTCTGGTGCGTCTGGGGAAGTGGAGAGCTCAGCACAAAGTTGCCATCAAGGTCATCAGAGAGGGAGCCATGCTGGAGGAGGACTTCATAGAAGAGGCCAAAGTCATGATGTACGTAAGCATGGATGCAGGGCATTCAAAGCCGCTTCTACGAAGGACAATTGATGATATTCACACGGCTGCCATCTTGCCAGCAAGGTGATACCTAGGTGACACTTCCCATAGAGAGCCCATTCATCCAAACAGAAAAGTCCTCTCTAATTATATTAAACACTGTCAAAATTACCAACATCGCAGCTGTAGGGAAAGCTTGAATTTTATCCTCTTTCAATCTGTAAAGTTTTTGTTTAATAAAAGCCACCGTAGACATTTTATTCCTTATTGACTTCCTGTCAATAAATTCCTTGCAGATGATTATTTTCCAAGTATCAGAGTATGGAAGCGCTCGTTATCAGTAAAGCAACCTCCTGCTGCCTCCTGCATTATGTGATTCAAAACAGGTGGTACGCATGGGCCGTTGAGTGACAGTCAACGAGCACTTCCAAACTCCAGCACTTTGAAAAAAAATCACACACGTGTGAACTGAGTGGTGCAACTCCCCTCTCTCCCCCCCCCCCTACTCTCCTCTCTCTCTCTCTCTCTCATTAGCAGGCAACAGTGCAGCACTAATACTATCTCTCTGTTTCTGGCAAACAGCGCCCCTACTGGTACTAATAGTCACACTCGTGCTCATTAACGTCACATACATAGGCGGACGACACATACATACACACTAAACCCAAGCGTTTAGGTTATAACCTGTTTTAAACACATATTTGTAACACTTTTTAAACGTGTCACAGTGTTTAGATTATAAACAGAAGAACATGTTTAATCGCCTGTAACACTTTTTAAACACATAAACGTGTTTAGTTTTTACAATCAAAGTAAGTCATATAGGTGTTTAGAATTTGAACACTAGGTGTTCTCGAGGTGTTTGAGTGAACTCGTGTTCTACTGTATTTTATGACCATTAATAAACATTTGGCATTTTATTATTACACACATGGTGTTTTGGTTTAAACGCGTCACATGTTCCAGGGATTTACAGTGTAGGTGGACGACACAGGACCAGACATTGCTGTTCCTTGGAGTGGTTGCACCACTCAAAAATCATCTGCAACTTAAATTTTGAATTCCGGAACTTTCACTTGTAACGGAGTAGTTCTACACGTGCAGTATTGATGCTTTTACATCACCACCGTCCACCAGGCAGCAGTAAATGTAATGTTAACGTGTTCCTCCCCGTGTACGTAATGTAGGAAGATGTCGCACCCCAACCTGGTGCAGCTGTACGGCGTGTGCACGCAGCAGCGGCCCATCTACATCGTGACGGAGTTCATGGAGCTGGGCAGCCTGCAGGGCTTCGTCCAGCAGCACCGCGGCGGCGGCCTCACCCAGGACCACGCCCTGAGCATCTGTCTGGACGTGGCGCTGGGCATGGAGCACCTGGAGACGCACCACTTCATACACCGAGACCTGGTCAGTGTGGCGCGGTGGAGTAACCCGCATTGCATTTCCTCAAGTACTAGTTAGTTAGAGGACCACTTCACCACTTTTCAACATCTCTTCATATAATTGGTCCTCACTAATGTTTCATGATAAAACACCACCATTTTTTCCTACTCAGTCTGTGTCTCATAGGAGGGCTTTGGGCAGTTCGGACACCCGTCCAGCAGTGACATCATCATTAGGCAGATTTTTTTTTAAACAATTTAAAAATATATATATATTTAGATTTGTATTATCGTGAGAACGATGGCTTCAACTTTTGCATTGCAACTTTTCAGGAATAGAAAGCCTGCCGTTTCTATTAGCTTGGATTCTCCATCGATGATGTCACTGGTGGACGGGTTTCTGAACTGCCCACAGCCTTCCTATGAGACACTGACTGAGTAGGAAAAAAAATTGGTATTTTATCGTGAACATTAGTTAGGACCAATTATAGGAAGAGAAGTAGTGAAGTGGTCCTTTAAGTTACTGAGAGAGTGAGGTCTAGCCAACACCAACTCAGGATTCCTGGATGGCTGCCCTCCACAATTTCTTATCTAACATCAGGTTCTTGAGCTCTGTAGTGCTGTTAGCTTAGCTACCGCGCCGCAGTACGTCTACATCGGTGATATATAATATGAATCATACGTAAGCTAAGAAACTAACAGTGGAATATCTATAATGAAACGATGCGTATACACTACTATAGAGTGCTATGTCTACATAAAATGCTATCTAAGTTACACAAGTTTAGCCTTTGCATATACGCCTGTAACCTTTTTCACCATTTTGAGCACTTTGAAAAACGCTTACACGTGATTCTCTGCCAGGATTTGTGAGAAATTTGCGTTCTACACACAATCTATGGACCACTATCTGAAATCCCAGTTGAAGAAGTTTGTACGTGAACATTTGTTTAAAGATTTTTTTTTATATATATATATATATAAAAAAATGCGATATATATATATATATATATATATATCGCAAGCAGCGATAACGGGCACTTTCATGCTTTCATGCAAGTGTATAATTTTGAGGTGTTTCTATTTACAACTTCTACTCCTCAGAGGCAATGTTATACTTTTACTAACTACATTTATTTGAAAACTTTAGTTTTTGTAGATTTTGATTTTATTTTATTTTATAAAAATTAAACACGCATGCATTACCCACTTTCAGCCCTATATTATATTTCGGCCATTTGAAAATAGCTGATCTACATGCTCAAAATGCGTGACGATGCGATGCATTGTGAGCAGTCGCACATGGCAAAGCCACGACCAGTTTATTTGTACTTTCTCAAGCCCAGCACACACCGCCTGGAAAATAGAACGGTGGCATATCGGAGCGTCAGGCGAGGCGTGAACACGGGTCGGATGCCGCCGGTGTGGGATAGGTTCATTGAAAATAACGGAGACGGCTGTTTTGACGCGCGGCGTTCACAGACGGTGTGTGTAGGGCTTCAGTCTCTCTCTCTCTCTCTCTCCCCTCCAGGCAGCCAGAAACTGTCTGGTGAATGATGCCTTGGTGGTGAAGGTGTCAGATTTTGGCATGGCCAGGTAAACCATTAAAGCGCAAATAACATGCATTTTAAAACTGCTTTTAATATTTAATATCATATTGTCCATGTCCCTCAAACTTATTTCTAATGGTTTGAGCCTCAATCACCACTCTGATATAACCAGGCCTTGTCATTTCTTTCTGGACTTTGAAAGCAGTTTTAGCTGCAGTACCACAATGTCCTGAGGTGGTGGGGTGCTGATATGCAGATTATTTAATATTTGAGTCATTATAATACTGATGCTAGATAAACCCAGGCTTGTTTCCATTCCATGCCAGCTTGGAATATCAACAATGGTGGACATTGTAAACAAAGTGGAAATGCAAATTTGGAACTGAAGACTGAAAAAGAGAGGAATTATATAAGTAGGGTGACATTGATGACATCACGATGAGGTCAAAATCAGTTGAGCTGTTCCTGAGAGCAATTTCCATTAAAACACCCATATGATATGAAAGCCTGATTGTTCAAAATTGGTTATTTGTATGGATAGAAAACACATATGGGAGCCCCAAAAACACAAAATAAATTGAAAAAGTAGAATTTTATGTTATAGATCCTTTAAGCAATTTTAGTGTTAATGTTCTAATTCCAATAATTTTAGGTTACTGTACTTAAGTACAATTCAAATGTGAGGTGTTTGTACTTTACTTCAGTATTTCTCACTTTAGTATGTACAATACCTTTGTAGCCTACATTTTTAATTCCGGACCTCTGCAGTATTGATACTTTTACTTAAGTAAAAAATATGAGTACTTTTTCCACCACTGATTTAAGGGCCCTTTACACTCTTTTTTTGTCTTTATGTTTTCAATCTCGGTTTAGTTTTAATTGAACCTGGATTGGCTAATCAATAAAAACATTTATTAATTATTATTTTAAAGGCTTTATTTCCTGTTGTTTTTTGTTTTAGTGTTAGTTTTAGTTTGTCCGGTATATGAGGCATATCACATCGCATCAAATTGTAGTTCACAATACCGTTGGTCATTTTGTCACAATAATAACCCTGTGTGTGTGTGTGTGTGTGTGTGTGTGACTGTGTGTGTGTGTGTGTGCGCACTCTAGGTATGTGTCAGCTGACCACCAGTATATCAGTTCGTCAGGAGTAAAGTTCCCTGTGAAATGGTCTCCACCCGAAGTCTTCAACTTCTGTAGATACAGCAGCAAGTCTGATGTCTGGTCATTCGGTACGGTACTAAATTGGTTAGTCTGATCATCAGTTGTTGCACCCCTACAGTGACTGTTAGTAGCATTAAAAGTGTGTGTGTGTGTGTGTGTGTGTGTGTGTGCGCGCGTCCAGGTGTGTTGATGTGGGAGGTGTTCAGTGAGGGTCGCATGCCGTTCGAGCAGTCTCAGAATCACGAGGTGGTCGCCTTGGTAACCCAGGGTCACCGCCTCTACAGGCCCAAGATGGCCACGCCGGCCATCTATGACATCATGCACCTCTGCTGGCATGAGGTAACACCTTTTAATTAATCAGGAGATTGTTTCATGAAAATAAAAGTTACGTGGGCTACGAGCTTCTTCCTCAGAGTCAATCCTGCTTATTAATGCAACATGCATGCAAACCCAGCTGAATGCTCCAGTAATGCATTTCTGTCTGTCTGTCTGTCTGTCTGTCTGTCTCTCCGTCCGTCCGTCTGTCCAGAGACCAGAGGAGCGTCCGTCATTCTCTCAGGTGTGTCACATGATCTCCAGCGCCCTGGAGGACGACACCCCCCGTCAACAAACTTGACCAATCACCATGCTACCACCACGGCGCCAGCCAATAGAAAGACGCCCGAAGTGCAGAAGTGTTTTACAGACACCAACAAAAACAAGCTGGACTCAGGGGCTGGGCTCATCTCATGTAACCATTCTTTTTCGAACTGGCTTCCCTATTTAGACAAATACCCGGTCATTGCAGTATTCCCAATCACTTACCAATAGGTGGCGCTCACGCATGTCGTCGTCCAGCCATTCAGTTGAACCAGATTGCTCCTGTGTGAACAGTGTAGGAGACAATAGTTAATGGTCTCTGTCTGCATCACTGATACAGTACAATACAGATATTCATTACATTATAGGACTAGATATGTAGCTATTGCTCTACACGGCACTGGTTCCCAAACGGTGTGTCAAGCAGTCTTGATTTTGACAGCACATTTGGATTTAGTTTTAGTCATAGTTTGAGTGAATTTCCATTTCACTTTGGTCACCTGAAATGTTTTAGTTTTAGTCGACTAAATATACAGTTGATTTTGTTGGCTAAAATGTATTTTGGTGGGCCTTGATAACTCATTTTAGACTTGGTTGCATGGTAAAATTAGCCGATCTAGAAGCACGCTGAGCTTAGATATTAATCAAAATCTACAAAGTAACTAGTAACTAGAGTTTTCAAATAATTGTATTGGAGTGAAAGTACAACATTTGCCTCTTGAGATGCAGTGGATTAGAAGTAAAAGTACTGAAAATTGTTAATACTCCATTAAAGTAAGAATAACTCAAAATCGTACAGTACTTGAATATACTTAGTTACTTTACACCACTGTCTATATTATTATTTGCCCCTGTACTTCGAAACAAGCAAACTGCACACAAACGTTTTGTATAGTTGTTGCGACCGCAAGTCGCAGTTAACTATGGAATCTAGCATTTCACGTCAGTGTGTGGGTTGGTTGGTTGGTCACCCCAGGCAAGCCCCCAGGTCATCGTGACATCACGTGACATCAGCCCACATGGTGTCCAGGTCATCGTGACATCACGTGACATCATCAGGGATGGATATCATAGTAAATGCGACCTGCTGTCGCAGTTAAGCCCATATATGGAGATGCCTGATGTCATCAATATTGGCCAGAAACTCTACATCTGACCTCAAACCCTTAGATCTCCATATATGGATATATGTCAGCACCTGTTCCTATTCCATGTTGATGCTTCCCTAGCCTCGTACCAGGATTTCATTTTTGTTGGTGCAAAAATTGAAAGCCTGGAGGAACGCATTGGCTGCTCTGGTCTAAAAGTGGGAGTCAACCCTTCCGGGTGGGCGTCGCTCCAAATGATGTGACGTAGCGCTGCACTAGGGGGGAGAGGAGGGGCCGGGGGTGACGGACAGATCGATGAGATCCAATCAGGGCGTGCGCAAATCTGAGCCGCCCCTCTAGACCAGAAACCTAACACGTTAGCTCAGGCTAATCCTTCCCCATCCATCCTTCCTCTTCGCTTTCTCCCTTTTGACTGATACTCGTCCATTCGAACTCTAGACGGGCCCGCCCCTAAGTTATTAAAGCAGCCATGTGCGGCAGCCGGCAAAAACTAGAGTTCTCAACAGGCCCGAAAATGAAGGCCCGACCCTACCTGGGTCCACAACAGACCCTGTACACTCAAGAGAATGTCCCCGCTACCACCCTTAGACCTCCATATACTGTTCTCACCTGTTCATTCCATGTATAGGTCTGACCCCCCCCATGCCAAAGCACCAGCGCTCCGCTCGCCCAGCAGTCTGCCGTCAACGAGGCGGATGCGTGCACGCGCCTCTAGGGCGAGGTCTCTTCTCGCCCTCAGGCGTTTTACTGGTATATTACTTACTTAATACTTTGTCACACCTGGACATGTCTACACGGCAGTATACCTCGACCCACTGTTTGAGAACCACTGCTATTTATTTTTGTTAAGTTTACCCGAAACTACACTGTAAATTATTGCATACTATACTCGCTGTATACTGTATCTATTCCACCAAAAGAAATCTGTAAATAGTCACTTAATTCACCCTGTATTCTCAGACTCGTTCTTTTGTTCCTGTGGAAACATCATAATTATTTAAAAAAGCACACCTCCCTCCAATTACAAAATAATGACACCATGACAGGCGCGGGCTGTAATCTACACCGCTAACGACTTGCATTTTAGGATTAAATCATTAGGCCAAATGAGGGATTAGCGGCGACGAGGAACCTGGCACAGTTAATAGTTCCATCATGTCCACAACCTAGAAAACGTGACCAGATGTGCCCGCTAGATGCCAGACACGTGCCCGCAGTGCCCACAGCATGAGGATCATATGGCCATGCATGGGTAACATCTTACATATTGTGGTCACAATCTACGGTGAGGTTCAGCTGACCGTTGAGGCTACTGCAAGTGTGGCCCAAATAATTGGCTCTATGCGCACAGAATAACTCTTCCTATACTTCCGGGCCCCTTCCCTATATACTTCCTTCACAGGTGTTACTGGTGGTACTACAAATGAAGGCTCTGTTCCATTCTGGTCAAACAGAGTCCAGGGTGCTGCTCACTGGAAACACTCTGCTACACCTCTCAATGACTCAGATCAGGTCTCAAGTGTACAAATGAAACCAAATAGACCCTCTCAGAGTCACAAGTTTGAGAACCACTGTACACTAAATTGAACAGAGCCTTAATTAGCCTAGTATCATCGGTAACACCGAACAAGGAAGTATAGGGAAAGGGCCCGGAAGTATTTTGTGTGCATAGAGCCTATTAGCAATGGCAAAATACTACGATTGTATTGATAATATAACGTTAATGCAAAAAAGAAAATGGCATAGTGTTTGTTTTTTTCCTAGTATCCAGAAAAGGTTGGTTTATTGTTGTCACCACAAGATATCAGATGTGACCATGAGATACAGAACATGACTTCAGGAGCATGCACCGTCGTTATAGACTTAAGCCATTCTGACCTGAGATCAGATTCTAAAAATGTCTTCTACATCCTGACAGTTTTCCATTCTGACCCGAGATCAGATTCTAAAAATGTCTTCTATGTCAGTCGCTCTTTGATTTAAAAAAAATAGCAGACCTACAAGCTCGTAGCGCGCCACTCGGTGGCGCGCTATGAGCTTGTACATCTGCTATTTTTCAATAGCTAAAGCATGACATAATGCTAACACCAAAAGGGGTCCCCGACTCCCCGCCCAAAATGGGTTAACCATCATTGCAAGTGTAATGCTTTATTGGGTCGTCCATTCACAGTTAACAGTCTTTGTATTCTGCAAACTGTTAATACATATTTCAATCAATCAATCAATCAAGCAACAAATGGAATACAGTTATACTGTACTTGATGCCGACATCTCTGCTCTTAGCATCCCTGGATTAAAATTAGTGCTGCACGATTCTTGCTCAAATGTCAATCTCGATTTTCCTCCACAAGAATGGAGATCACGATTCTCACACCATTATCATTATTCTTTTCCATGAAAATATTTATTGTCTTTAGTCTGTAGTTGCTGAACATCACTTACATTCAAAATGTGGCACCTGGAGCCACAACATCAAAGTGTTTGACTTAAACCTCTCGTAGCAAAAACATAAGAGTAACTCAAATGAATTAGACAGCCAACTACATGTAGTGCTGCATGGTTCTGTGATCACAAAGGTGTCTGAATCTAGATCTCCATCTTGTTTCTATTAATTGTGCAGCACTAATTCAAATGTCTACTGTGCCTAAATAATAATGATGTCACAGTAAGAGTGATTTTACACACTTTTTCTTGGGAAATTAAATCTGGTTAAACTATATTCAACACATGAAACCAAACTGCTTAACCAAGGTATTTGGATGTATAACAAGCAATGTTTCATTGTTTAGCTATAGGTTCAATCTACCGTACTGTATTGCTACAAGTGAATACAAACTAATCTGTACATAGCATATCATCGTTGTCAGGTGCAAACCTATGTCCGTATTTAAACTTTTTATTTTCTTTAATAAATCAGTGCTATTGATATACATCCTTTATGTCTGTTTTTACAAATATCGAACCAATGAGAAGTAATAAAAAGTGCTTCTGACTAACTAACTCCATTGGATCCTCAAACCCTGTCAGTCAAACTCAACTCAGTTTATTTTTCCGTCTGACTTTGTCATTATAATCAATGATGGACAAGACTATATATCTCCACATTCACTGGTCAATAACGCCACTTGAGCTGGATATGGGTAAAGTGATGATTATATACAATGACACATTCAAGTATTCAGTATTGTGTCATTTTAAAAACAGTTTATTTTCATTTTCCAGAAACGACTTTGAACATACTCTGATGCACCTGCAATATATCTTGAAAATGCATTAAACAACTTCTTAAAGGAGCACTTTTCAACCTTATACATACATATAATTGGTCCTCACTCATGGTCATTATAAGGCTGGTTAACCACTCCCTGTTGAAATCACAAGGGGGAGTGGTTAACCAGGCTAGGTCATATATGATGACACAATTTCAGTCTACTATCAATATGTGTCTCATTGAAGTGATATGTACAAAAAAGAAACCCGACTACCAATGACATCATCGATGGGGTTGCAGGCTATTGGCTACAGCCTTTCACTTCCTGGACAGTTATGCCGAAACAAAAGTCATTGTTCTTGCATTGATAAATAAACGGGGACTGCCGGGGAAGTCCGACATCCCGTTAGTCCGACCTGCGTGGTCCGGTTAAGACAAATACGTGGCCGGTTAAGATTCACGGTTTCTGTCCACAGCCCTCCTCTGAGACAGAGTGAGTAGACAGAAATGGTCGGAGCATTAAAGCATTAACCAATTATATGAAGATACGGTTGGAAATTGGCGAAGTGCTCCTCTAAGAATGTTCTTTAAAATTCTTCAGAAAGACTGAACGAATCCCCAGCTGTTCATGGAGGATGGAACATGCAGGGAAGCCGTTTACAGATAGCCTGGGAGTCAGACTGATTGCTACCACACTGCAGAGATTAATGGTTTGAATCCTCTCTGGCTTGGCTGGGTGTTCCATTTCCAAGTGTTGCCTCAATTACAATTCATGAACTATTATTATTATTCTTTTGGTAAAATAGCCGATCTACAAGCTCGAACTTGCGATGTGACATGTGACGTGTGTGTGTGTGTGTGGCTGTGCACATGTGTATGCATATGCACGTGTCTTTTGATCCATGATGTCTGGCAGCCCCCTCTGACATTAAGCATGGTACTATTTTATGCATGGTTACACACATACAAAAACCCAACCACACTGGATACCCCCCCCCCCCCCCCCACACACACACACACACTACAGTGAGAGTCTAGAGGTGCTCTAGTCCGATGTTAGCATGCAGACACTAGGTTCAAAATAGTCGTAGTAGTAGCAGTGTTAATAATAGTAGTATAGCGTTAATAGAAACAATAGGACCAGTAGTTGTGGTGGTGGTGGTAGTAAAGGACAATTGCACTAGTTGTAGTACTGATTATGGTAGTGGTAGTAAACTGAGTAAGAGTAAGAGTAGTAGTAGTAGTAGTAATTGTAGCTGCAGCAGCAGCAGCATTAATAGTAGTAGTTTGGTGTTAGTGGGGGCAACATAGCAGTAGTTAAGTACTAGTAGACTAGCTTTCTGTATTAGTAGGACTCTTAGTAGTACTTGGGCGTGTGTTCTCAGAAGAAGGTGAGATCTGAATGACTATCAAAGGTACTGTAAGACAACCTCTGTCATACTTTCTATCTTCTTTCATCTTATTCATATTCATGTTATGAGTCAGAAGAGTTGTCATTAACTGAAATGTTGCTATTTTGTAACTTCGGTTTAATACAGAGACAGATTGTGCAAAAAATCTGCAAATACAAACTATTTTCATTCTTGTTTTAAAGCAGTGTTTTTCCCACAATCCCTCTGTGATTCCCCATGTATTTCTGTAATGCTTTGGTTTGGGGTGACTTACAAATTACAAAGTTGTGTGTGTTTTTTTTTTATTGAACATTGGAACATTACAATTTGTATTAGTTTGCTTTTCAGGCTTCGTAATCACAAATTACACAGGGCAGATATGACAAATAACTGACATATTTAATAATTTTATATATTATTCTTTCAAAAGGATTTACAAAATAGTCACTTTGTGATGTGTTGTAAGCTTGTAGGTCTATTTTCTTTAAATGTTTAGAAAATGTATGGACATTTTTCAACATGGTAACGATTGATGATTATGCAAAAATAATTGTGATTATCTCAAATTATTGCGATTAGATTGATTAGATTGCGACAGGCCTACTGTAGGATATTATTATAATAACTATAGACACATCAACACTTTTTTCCAGTTGAAATGTCAAGTGTAACGTTTGAGGGGGAATTACATTTCAAACTGTTAACTGTTGTTTCTCTTAAGAGAGATGAGTTAGGACAAGATTGTCAAGTGCACACGTGGAACCTTATAGTTCAGTTTGTGGACAGCAAAACACATGTCTGTGATTATCAGTGCATTTAGAACACAAGACAACATCTCAATCTCAAAGAGTCCAACCTTAGGGTTCCATTTGCATTTCCACTGAGGATTTTGCAGTGGAGTGAGTGAGGAGTCAGTGACATGACATGACATGCAGAAGACTCAAGAGCTCAGCTGGCCATAAGACAAACAACTCTCTCCGGTACAGTAAGACAATGGGAGCTAAATCTCTCCTGTAAGATGACCCCGACTGTCTTCACCTCACTGGACACACTATAGTTCAAAGGTCACAGGTCATGTGCAACAGCAGGAAGTGTTTTTTTTGCACAGCGTGTGAATACTTAACACAACAAGACGCACGTTTGTGTGTGGTTGTCCATAGCTGTACAGTTGTGAACTTGTGTGTGTGTGTGTAGGGTTGTCACAATTACAATATAATCGTCAAATCGCAATTATTTGAGGTAATCGCAATTATTTTGTCATAATCGTGTATAAATACCGTGTATAACATTGATAAAAAATCTTGGTATATTTCAGTTATTTGTTATATCCGTCCTGTGCACCTTTTTATTACAAAGCCTAAAAACCAAACAGAAATGTAATGTCTGTTCATAATGTTCCAATTTCCAATGTCAAAAACACAATTGAAACGATAATCGCAATTATTTTTGTGACAATTACAATTACTTAAAAAACTTTAGCACACCTAGAAACCAGGCATATGCACAGGTGCGTAGGCCAGTGGACATCAATGAAAGGAACACTGTATATTTGCTCGGTACATTACAGTATTCTCTTTTTAATGCAACGTTTCGGTCGCTCTGGACCTCCTTCAGGCATGTGTAATCGTGACAGCCCTACAGTATGTGTGCGTGCGTGCGTGTGTGTGTGTGTGTGCATGTGCGTGCGCTGTCTACATGATCAACATGTTGAGTTATTAAAAGGTATTGATGCATTATTGATGAGTTTAATAAGAAGCCGTAATGACAGATGATTGAATAATTGATCACACAACATAATGAGCGTGCCGCTTCGACAGAGGACTCATCACACCTACATGGAAAGAAAAACTACCAGATGTGGTCAATCAAGGACAATAATTTATTTAGCAATTGAGCCACGGAGCACCACTTGATTTAGCCTCTCAGTCCTATGTGACTTTGTATATATCGTTGTCGCGCTGTATACGTTTTTGTTATTCCATGCTGAGATAACAGGCAAATTATAAAATGATAATTATTCTACATTCTCTAATTGTGTAGACTTTTGTAAACTTGAGTAATGCACATGCATGTTTAACAATAACGTAGCTCTTTTGAGAGGGTCAAATGAAACCTCATTTTACACTCAGGAGTTAAAGATCTCTAAAGGTCCATATGGTTACCAACTCTCCATCATTTAGTTGGGGACCACCTGGAACTGCAGTAGAGTACTTGTCTGAGACGCATACATCTTTTTGTGCCGGTTCGAGAGCGGATGATAACTTAACACCATGTTGTGGCGTATGAAGAGAGATTAGACATTCTCAACAGGCCCGAAAATTAAGGCCCGGCCCTACCTGTGCCCTCATCAAACCCTGTACACTCAAGACACTGCCACCGCTGCCACCCTTAGATCTCCATATATGGAGCTGACCTGTTCTGACATTCCATAATGTTGATCTAACGGATCAAATCCTGTACACTCAAGACACGCCCTTCAGGGCGAGGTTGGTCTAGGCGTCTAACTAGTAATTTACATTTACTTTATTCATGGGATTTCTTTGATGCGTTTGTTTAAAAATAAATCACACCCGTGTGAACTAGCGCAAAACAGCGCCCCTACTGGTACTAATAGTCATACTCGTGCTCATTAACTTCACATACATAGGCGGACGACACATAGGCGGATGACACATAGGCGGACACAGACATTGCTGTTCCTTGGAGTGGTTGTAGCCCTGGTCCAAGGCTTACAGCGAGCCTCTCTCCGACGCCTTGTGGAAGTCCCTTCCACAGCCCTCTGGTCATATTTCCACTCCCATGCGCTGTTTTTCTAATACCAGCAAATAAACAAAACGACGTAACCACTCACCGAAACAAAGCCTGCTAGACCTTGGTAAAAGTCTATTCTCGAACCTGGGAAGCGTCTCAGGTCCCCAGTTTCTCTCTAAAATGCACTTTGTGCCATTTTAATAACGCAATGTACCGTGAATTTAACTACAGTAACGCTATCCTACACTTGCGAACCGCCAGGATCACATTACACATTTCAGGCTTTGTTTCGGTGAGTGGTGGTTGCACCACTAAAATATATATATATATATATATATATATATATATATATATATATCTTTCTTGTAGGAAAAGACAATGGGATTTATTTTTTACCCATGAAAATTGGTCTGTCTGCGATCCACAAACGCGTCCCGACCCACTTTTTGGGAAAACGAACAGAAAAGTCATGTGTTTGTATCTCTGTCCTCTCTCCAGATGCCATGGCGGTCGTCCATGCGCGTCTCTAAGTTCGGCCGTGCTTACGGTAAGCCCGCCACCAAGGACCACTGCTTCGACGGGGTGCCGATCTCCCGCGGCGTCCATGACAACCACTACTGCTCGGCCAATCCCTGCTTCATCGCCGTGGTGACAGAGTGCGCCGGGGGCGGGTCGTTCCTGGTCCTGCCCGTCCGTCATGTACGCTGTTGCTCTGTCCACTTCCTGCATGTGTTGGCTTGTTAATTTGGTTTTGACTGTCCGCCATTTATGTAGTTTCCCCTCTTCCTTCTTCTTTTACTCTTCTCTCCTCTTTCATCATTCGTTGCCCTCTTATCTTCCTCTCAGCGTCGCAGTCCCGCCCCCTACCAGGGCCCAGGAAATGATTCTCCGTTCATTTTCCTCATAGACATTTCAAAAAGTATTTGTTTAAAGACGTTTACGCAGACAAAGCCATCTCTTGTTGTGACAAATCATGAAAACAAACAAAGAATTCGAAAGTAGAAAAAAAACGTCAGGTTACAACACTTTTTTTGTTGTTTTTCTTCTATGTAATTATTTGTTTTGTCCAAAATATTGTGTGTGTTGTCATGATTTGTCACGACTCGAGTTGGCTTCGTACGGCGCTTAAAAGGTCTTTAAATAAATACCTTTTGAAATGTCTATGGGAAAAATGCATTGGGAATCATTTCCTGGGCCTGGCGTCATCATGAAAGGGGGTGGGACTACGACGCTCTATTGCCTCAAATGACCCCCCTGCTGTCTCTCTCTCTCAGACAGGTAGAGTGGACCCGCTGCAGTCCAGGGTGTGTGGTCACAGGGGCAGAGTTCTGGACGTCAAATGGAATCCGTTCAACGACTACAGCATCGCCTCCTGTTCTGAAGACTGCACTGTACTCTATCCGTTTGTATATTTCTGCTTCACCCATTTTGTTTTCAGAACAATGTTTCTAGTAGTTCTTTGATTTCTCAAAAATAGCAGACCTACAAGCTCGTAGCTTGTACATCTGCTATTTTTCAATAGCTAAAGCATGACATAATGCTAACACCAAAAGGGGTTCCCGCACAAAATGGGTTAATCCAATGGGATAATCGAGAAGACCTTTTTACGTATATAAACTTTTTTTACATCAATGAATCGGTTAACAACTTGGGCGCTATTTTATACTTTGTTATACAGCAGATCTGTAAGCTCTAGATCCGTTATTTTCATAATTTGTGAAATCCTTTGAAGATTTTTGCCTAATAAATTATTCTAAAGGTTTATGTGTGTGTGTGTGTGTGTGTGTGTGTGTGTGTGTGTGTGTGTGTGTGTGTGTGTGTGCAGGTGAAGATCTGGGACATTCCAGTGTGTGGCGTACAACACAACCTCACCCAGGCCAGGAAGACTCTGATTGGCCATTCCAGGAGGGTGGGGCTTATCGAGTGGCATCCCACCGCGAAGGACCTCCTCCTTAGCGCCGCCTACGACTACAAGGTCAGGAGTATTACTGGCCGGTGTCGCTGTCACTCAAACTACAAATGAACTACAAGGTCAGGAGTATAGAGCGTCGCAGTCCCGCCCCCTACCAGGGCCCAGGAAATGATTTCAAAAGGTATTTATTTAAAGACCTTTTAAGCCAACTGGATTTGTGACAAATCTTGACAACAAACACAATTTTTCAGGCCGAACAAATAATTAGAAAGAAGAAAACTGAAAGGTCTTTTTTTGTTGTTTTTCTTCTTTGTAATTATTTGTTTGGTCCAAAATATTGTGTTTGTTGTCATGATTTGTCACAACTCGAGTTGGCTTTGTACGCTTATAAGGTCTATAAAAAATACATTTTGAAATGTCTATGGGAAAAATGCATTGGGAATTATTTGTATTACTGGCCGGTGTCGCTCTCACTCAAACTACAAATGAACTACAAGGTCAGGAGTATTACTGTGGCCGGTGACGCACGCTGTCAAATGAACAGTCAGAATGCTTTACTTAACCCATTAAGAACTGAGGCCACTTCTAAAAATGTGTGAGCTTGTAGATCTACTATTTTCAAAAGAAACAAAATGGGACGTTCCGCAGCATAACGAGTAGGCTACTTTCACTTTTGGTACTTTGAATATATTTTAATGCCAATACTTTTGAATTCCAGACTTTTACTTGGAACAGAGTATAGCAGTATTGTTAGTTTCACTTAACAAAATGTAGTACCTTTCCCACCACTGCCTGTAAGCCCGGGCAGTAATCCGGACCTCACTGTCACTGAGGTAGTGATTTTGAGGATGTGTCCCCCAGCAGGTGTGTCACTGAGGTAGTGATTTTGAGGGGCGTGTCCCCCAGCAGGTGTGTCACTGAGGTAGTGATTTTGAGGGGCGTGTGTCCCAGCAGGTGTGTCACTGAGGTAGTGATTTTGAGGGGCGTGTGTCCCAGCAGGTGTGTCACTGAGGTAGTGATTTTGAGGGGCGTGTGTCCCAGCAGGTGTGTCACTGAGGTAGTGATTTTGAGGGGCGTGTCCCCCAGCAGGTGTGTCACTGAGGTAGTGATTTTGAGGGGCGTGTGTCCCAGCAGGTGTGTCACTGAGGTAGTGATTTTGAGGGGCGTGTGTCCCAGCAGGTGTGTCACTGAGGTAGTGATTTTGAGGGGCGTGTGTCCCAGCAGGTGTGTCACTGAGGTAATGATTTTGAGGGGCGTGTGTCCCAGCAGGTGTGTCACTGAGGTAGTGATTATGAGGGTGTGTGTCCCAGCAGGTGTTCCTGTGGGATGTGTCCCAGGGCGGGACGGTACTCCGGTATCCTGTGCGCGTGGTCCTGGCCCCGCCCCCCCTCCACCCCCCCTCCTCGGAGATGCTGATAGGCTCCGCCTCCTACAACACGGACGGCAGCAGACTGGCCGTCGCGTCCAGAGACCGACGGATACGAGTTCTAGACCCGCGCACCGGCCAAATCCTTCAAGTAAGCGTGTGCATGCAATGCATGTGTGTGTGTGCGCAGTTTGCTAAAGGGGACAATTTAGGCATTTAGCAAACGCTCTTAATCCAGAGCGAGTTACAGTATGCAAGAACAAAACATGGTAAAACATCAAATACGTTAAAATAGCCATCAAGAATCATACGTAAGCTAAGAACCTAACAGTGGAATAATTAAACTATGCGCGTATAAGCTATAGAGTGCTATTTCTAGTAAAATGCTAACCTTTGCATACGCAGGGCAAGTGCTACAGTAAGTGCTATGGGCTAAGATGGAGTCTGAAGAGGTGGGTTTTCAGACTACGGTGGAAGATTGGGAGTGAGTCTGCAGTTCTGATTGCAATGGGAAGTGCATTCCATAGTTTTGGAGCCAGAAGGGAGAAGAGTTTGTGACATGTGGAGCGTTTTCTGTATATAGCACCTTTATCCAAAGTGCTTTACAATGTGCATTACAGTTCACACATTCACACGCCGAAGGAAAACCATGCAATGCACCAACCTGCCCACCAGGGGGCGGTTTGGTGTCAAGTGTGTTGCTCAATGACACTTCGACACTAGTCTCAGAGGAGGTTTCAAAAGAGCAAAAAAGGACAATAATAATCAAAGAGTGCATAGGGTCAGTGTTCTGGAGGCGGGGAGGAGGAGGAGGGGGGAGGGCACATAAGTTAACGGTGAACCAATAGGGAGCCGGCATTGGATTCCAGCGCAAGTTTGAACCATCTAGTCTAGTACTCGGAAAGGGCTCGTTCCTTCAGCCTATAGGACGATAACCCAGGAGGAGCTATAGGGATTCAAACCGGGAAACTCCCAAGATGATGTTTGTGTGTGTGTGTGTGTGTGTGTGTGTGTGCGCGCGCATGTCAGGTGTCCAGCAACAAGGAGCACAGGGCCAGTAAGGTGCTGTTCATTGGGGATCTGAGGATGCTGCTCTCTACTGGCGCATCGCCATGGAAACACAGGATGATGGCCCTCTGGGACCCGGTACGCTACACACCTTTCTATTATTATCGCCATGGAAACACAGGATGATGGCCCTCTGGGACCCGGTACGCTACACACCTTTCTATTATTAATATACTTGTGAGGACGGCGAACATAGGTGGAAAAGGTACTCACAATTACTGCTATGTAGAAAATAGAAATACTCAGTAAAAGTAGTAAGTAAAGTGCAAAAGTATTGGTATCAAAATGTAGATCTGTCATTTTCAAATGGCCGACGTGTATATAGGGCTGAAGTGGTTAATGTATGTTTTGTAATAATATTCCAAATCTACAAAGAAACGAGTAACTAAAGTTTTCAAATAAATGTAGTGGAGTAAAAGTGTAGTATAGAAAATTGGAGTACAAATAAAGTACAAATACCTAAAGATTGCACTTAAGTACAGTACTTAAGTAAATGTACTTAGTTACTTTCCACCATTGGCGTTGTAGGAGGACCTATCAGAACCTCTCTCTCACGTGTGCGTTGCAGGAGGGCCTATCAGAATCTCTCTCTCTCACATGTGCGTTGCAGGAGGACCTATCAGAATCTCTCTCTCACGTGTGCGTTGCAGGAGGACCTATCAGAACCTCTCTCTCGCGTGTGTGCGTTGCAGGAGGACCTATCAGAACCTCTCTATGAGGAAGACTTGGACGGATTGGCCGGAGTTCTGTTCCCCTTCTACGACCCGGACACACACATGCTCTACCTGGCTGGGAAGGTAACACAACACACAGGTCCCTGGCACAAAATATATTTGAGATGGGGGGCGGGTGCCATGGCCAATGCCAAGCCATGGCCTTGACATGAAAACGTTTGAGAACCCATCATCGTACCGTGTGTGTGTGTCTCAGGGAGACGGAAACATCAGGTATTATGAAGTGAGTTCGGAGAAACCCTACGTGACCTTTCTGACCGAATACCGCTCAGTGCTGCCCCAGAAAGGCCTGGGTGAGACTCACACTCACTCTCACACACTCTCACACACACGCATAAAAAATTGCAAATCATCACAGCAACATCTGTGTTGACCCCTGACCTTTGTGTTGGGAGCACAGGCGTGATGCCAAAGCGAGGTCTGGATGTCAGGGCCTGCGAGGTGTTCAGGTTCTACAGACTCATCACCGACAAGGACCTGGTGGAGCCTCTGTCCATGATAGTACCTAGAAAAGAGGTATGTGTGTGTGTGTAAGTGGGGAGGGGGACAGAAATTAAGCAAACTGTTTCCCAAACAGTGGGTCGGGACCCATTTGTGGGTTGTGAGTTGTGACTCATGGACACTTTTTGCTACATTTTGTTTTACATTAATATCGTTTCAAAACATTTTCAACAAACATTACACCAAAAAGCATGAAAAATGTCCACGAATTAAAAACAAATAGAATGATTATTTTCAGTGATTTCATGAAGATCGAAATAAAAGAAAAGTCCAAGAAATTCCATGAATTAGGAAACAAATGTTTAAGAAGTAGTGAAAATAGCAGATCTACAAGCTAGTTTTTGGGTCATGGGCACACATTTAATTTCTCTTTGGGTCACGAGCTAAAAAGTTTGGGAGCCACTGCATTAAGAGGGGGAGAGAGAGAGAGAGAGAGAGGTAGAGAGACAAATTTCTCTCTTGGGAGACAAAATAAAGAAACCTTGACCTTGAGAGAAAGAGATTGTGATGGTGGTGAGAGAGGGAGAGATGACGGGTAAATCAGTGTTGATTTCGTAGACTAAAACTATGACGAAAAATGTTCGTCGACTACTTTTTTAACTGACGAAAACTAAATAAAAACAAAGCTATGATGACCAATACTAAAATAGCCTACTGAAAGTTTCATCAACAAATAAAAACTAGACTTAAATGTTAGAAGGGAGGGACTAGTGGAGAATAGACCCAGGAGAACTAAAAGTCATTGTATGGTCGTTTGGGCTCGGGTGTTGTGCTCTGAAAATAGCAGATCTACAAGCTCACAAGTCGATGTGTTGTGAGCTTGTATATCGGCTGTTTTCAGCATGCGTGCGACCAGGTGTAAAATCTGCCATTACAACGCCATCAAGGCCTGCCAAAATAGATTTTAGTTGACGAAATCAACTGTAGATTTAAGTCGACTAAAATCTCATATTTAGTCGACTATACAACTAGACTAAAGCGAAAACATTTCAGATGACTAAGCTAAATAGAAATGTGCTGTCTCCTCCTACACACCACTTCTTTCTCCGGCAGTCGGACAGTTTCCAGGAGGACTTGTATCCCATGACAATCGGAAACCAGGCGGCCATGACGGCTCAGGAGTGGCTCTCTGGAGTCAACAGAGGTCAGTCACACTGTCAGGAGACACAGACAGACACATTCTCAGTCACGCCCAAACTTTTTCATGTCAAGGACCCCCAAATTGACACTTGGTTCCAAACTATCATTTAGCCAGGGACCCCCTGTAACTCCCTCAAGGACCCCTGGGGGTCCCTATGGACCACTACCCTAAGGGCCGATTCATACTCCTATTTTAGAGCCGAATAAAAGTTGGTTCGGCTCTGTAGAGCCTACATTTGAGGTTCGGAGGGGCGGGTACTGTCCTAAAGTCGGCTCTTCGGTGCGACTGAAATTTTCTGACGAGCCGAAACAGCAGTAAAATAGGAGTATGAATCGGCCCTTAGGGACACCTGGGACATATTTGACGAGTTGGGGTGAGAATAATGTCATAGAAGAAATATACACAGAAGCATAGGGTATCTTTTCCCACTTTAGATACAATAGGATTTATAGGTTCAAAATAGGTGTCGTTTCACTTAGCTATAACATTTCACACACGCAGGATAATGAAATGTATGACATTTAGATGCTCTATATTTCCACAAACAGCAGCCGCGTGTCATCTACAAATGTACACATACTGTACGGCCTCGGAACTTTTATTTATTTGTATTTAAAAACAATGAATGTCAGTCATTTATTTGTATTTGTTTGTTTTGTCATATCTGCCCTGTGCATTTTTTGATTACCAGGCAAACAGAAATGCATTCTTTATTCATATATGTTCATAGCGTTCAATGCCAAAAACACAATTCAATCGTTAATAGCAATTATTTGTGTGAATAATTATCGCGACAGCCCGAGCTACTCCGAGGCAACGTCGCATGACGGAGCATAAGTTAGGTTAGTTTTTGGCAGCAAATTTCTATTTTAGTTATATTCATAGTCTTTGGACTGAAACTTAATTTAGTTTTTAGATCTCTTGTACACTAGTCCCTTCCTAAAGATGCGTTCAGACTTGGATGGTTTAAGCGGCGCGATTGCATACAAAGTCAATGCAAAGACGAGAATTGGGCACGGGTCGAACCGAGGCGAATTTATACATTCAGGTCTGAACGCAGCTTAACATTTTAGTTTACCAGTAGTTTTTATTTGTTGACGAAATTGTCAATATATTTAGTCTTAGTTTTAGTCACCATAGCTTACTTTTCATTTAGTTTTCGTCAGTGAAAAAAGGTATAGTCGACGAAAAATTAATTTGTCATAGTATTAGTCGACGAAATCAACACTGCATCAATCTCAGGTTGTCATTTCGTCTGCCACCATGCAGGTCCCGTGCTCATGTCCCTGAAGCCTGGGGCTTCAGTAACCAACCCCTACCCAGAAACACCTCCCTTCAAGGGGATCAGCCCTTCACTTGGCCCGGGACCGCCTAGGACAGGTCTGGGATCAGTGCAAGAGGTGCTGTACACACACACACACACACACACACACACACACACACACACACATCTATCAGCTTCAGTGATTCTCAACCTCTTTACATTTCTTCAAGGAACTCCAATTCGATATGTATTACCACGGACCTTCATTTGATAGAATTTTCTAACAACATTTCTTATCGTTATCGTCATGATTTTGTCCATTACGGTCTGACAATAAATTAATTCTCAACCAAATGAGACATGACAGAGTACTGTAGGCATTATTGTACATTCTCTAGTTGCATTTATTTACTTCATTTAGCTAAGGACCCCCTTCAGTTTTACTTTTTACACAGGTTGGTTGAATGCTCGATTCTGATTGGACAAACGGCATTCTCAGAAGGCACCCTCCGTTTATGTTTCAATGAAAGTGGAAATGTGTCACTACATTGTTTGATACAGTAATCATAAGTAGCTGTTTAATAAGTGATTAATCGAATTCAAGCTCGGCTCCAGGATGAAATGACTGCCCCTCAAGGGCAGAATCTCATTTTTATATAGTGAAACAATATGTACATAAAACTTAAACTGAGGGGGCAGAATTTGAAACTGAGGGTGCCAGGCCCCATCTGGCACCCCCGTGGCGCAAGGCCTGAATGGAATTGATGAGGTGAGGTGTAGCGTTTTACCGTGGTGGTTGTGTCTCCGTCACCTCGGCCAGGCGTTCCTGCAGGAGCAGCTGTCCTACCAGGACGCCAAGTACCCCAGGGAGGTGAGCGATCTGTCGGGCTGGCAGCCAGACGAGACCCAGGCTCTGACCTACCACTGCACCCCCCACTGCTGTGAACCTGCCGAAAGACCCCCGCCCAGGACAGAGAGCGAGGTGAGACACACCGCCAGTGTACCCAGACAGCAGCGTCAAGATGCTGCGTAGAGCAGGAGTCTCTTCCGGGTCTTTAAACAGCCGGTGGATGGAAATTACGATCGCACGCGGCTTCAACTTGCGTCCAAGTTGAAGCCGTGAGCAAGTGTCATTTCCATCCACCAGCAGTTTAAAAACCTGCTCTTGCCGCTACTATCTGGTACTGTACTTAAGTACCAGTACAATTTTGAGGTACGTGTACTTTACTTGAGCATTTCCAATATCCAATAGGCTACTTGTACTTTAACTCCACTACATCTCGGATCCAAATATTGTACTTCTAATCCACTACATTTATTTGAAAACTTTAGTTGCTTTGTAGATTATTATCACAATTACTAACCCATTTTGGGCAGGAACCACTTTTGGTGTTAGCATCATGTTATACTTTAGCTATTGAAAAATAGCAGATCTACAAGCTCATAGTGAGCTTGTAGGTCTGCTATTTTTGAGAACGACTGACAGAAACATTTTCAGAAAACTTTTAGATTTAGAAGGCATTTTTAGAATCTGATCTCAGGTCAAAATGGGTGAACCACTTTGCAGTCCTGTATATATTTCAGGACATTTGAAAAGAGCCGATCTATACACGGCTCACAATGCATCGCAGCCATTTTCAAAAACATTTTTATACATTCGAAAACTTGAAACAAGACATTCTGCACAATTAGTTATTTTGGTAAGTAAAACATGCCTACTTTTTCCACCACTGTGTTTCAGCTGCTGCAGGCCTTCTACAGACAGCAGGAGGAGATCAGAGAACTGCAGGAGCAACTGGAACAGAAAGAGGTGCGCGCACACACACACACACAGTCACACACCTGAGAAATCCTTTTTAATTGTGTATTAGACTAGGCAATTATCTCAGCAACACCTACTGTAGTGTGTCAGTGTCTGTCTGTGTCTTATCTTCTCCAGGACAGAATCAACCAGCTGGAAGTGGAAGTAAAAAATGCCAGGAAGAACTTCAGAGCTACCTTCTGAGAATCAACCAATCCGCTTCCTCCAACCAATCACATCTCTGACCAATGAAAACACCTCCTGATTAACAGACTAAGCTGGTGTCATTCATATCGTTATTCTCCATATTTGAAGTCTTTTGTCTGATTCCACCAATCAGCATGAATTTCCGTTAGCCACGGTTACATCAGCAAAACAATAGTTTGGCCAGGTTTCAAGTCATGACAAAGTTAATGCTGAACTCCATACAAGCAATTCCAAATAAATGAGAAACTGAAAAATGTTGTCTTGTCTTTAAAATGTTTCCCTTTGTTCTAATGCTGCGTTCACACAAGCAGCTATAAAAGGTTACACAATGTTGAAATGTTCAAAACGCTTGTTGTGTGGGAGTGGCAGAGGAGGAAAATATAAAGGCTTCCGCAAAAATGTGTGGCTTCTAAGTTCTCTGTGGATCTGACATATTTATCACGAGCATGGAACTCCATAATTGGCATAAATGTCATATTGTGACTGGGATAACAGTCTGAAAACGGGGCGGGACATATCACAGCTTAATTGCCATTTGCAGTAGCCAAATTGGACGAAGTCATCAGTGACAGTATATGAGCCATGCTCCAAGTTCACCTCTGTCGCATCAAACAAACCAGGAAAATGAGGGAGTAACCTCAACATAATGTTCTTTTATTTGTAAATCTGTGAATAGAAAACACATCCCTCATCAAATCTTTTAATAAAAAAAAAAAGAAAGTAATTTTGCGTGTGGATACTTGGCCGAGTGGACACAGCAAAAACAAAGTGGCTGTATATACACACAATATGAATCGGCTGTGGCTGGCCACTGTTGATTAGCTTCTGTGACCACCAGAGCATGGGAACTTGGGAAGTGATAATTGACAATGGGAAAACACTGTCCTTCAACCATTCAAAGTCTTTTGAAACACACTCTTTTAGACACTCTTAATTTAGAACAGTGGTTCCCAAACTTTTTCATGTCAAGGATCCCTAAATTGACCCACGGACCCCCATTAGAGAATATATGCCAGGGACCCCCATAAGAGAAGATTACAGCTCTAGCAGTGATTCTCAACCCGTTTCATTTCAAAGGACCCCCAGTTTGACATGCAATAGTCTACGGACCAACATTTAACCCATTCTGACCGGGAACGCATTTTGGTGTTAGCATCATGTTATGCTTTAGCTAGAGCAGGTCTGCTATTTTTGAAAAATCGAAGAGTGACTGACATTTTTAGAATCTGATCTCAGGTCAGAGTGGGTTAATCAGACCAGTGTGTGTCCAGTGGAAACCTCGTATGAATCTGATCTCAGGTCAGAATGGGTTAATGACATTTCCATCTCTGGGACCCCAATGTATGTTGTAAAATCAATGTTAATTTAACTCTTGAGTTACAGACCCATAAGGGTCCATTTGGTTCCAAACTATCATTAAGCTGGGGACCCCCTGGAACTCCCTCAAGGACCCCTGGAGGTCCCCAGACCCCACTTTGGGAACCACTGTTCTGTGTGGTAAAATATCACATGAATTCTACGGAGAAAGTCCACACGGTGACTTCATGTCGATTTCCGTCACTGTGTGACACCACCAACAACAATGCTACAGTAGAAGCCAGGAGGAAAATGTTAAGATTTTTATTTACAAAGTACATTTTTTTCTGTGCTTTTTTTCAATTTTACTTTTAACTTACAGAAAAGTAAAAAACAAAAAACAAAAAGCCCACAACTAATCAGTGTAAATGTTAAAAGGACGGAGAGAGAGGAGGTAGGAGGCGAGGAAAGTAAAGAGTGAGGAAAGGGGAGGAAGGGAGAGAGCGAGAGAGAGGGGAGGTAGGGGTCAAGGAAAGGAACCGAGGAGACAAAGCGAGAAGGGGGTGAGAAATTAGGCCCGATGTATACGTAGCAGCGTGCCAGTGTCGCGCTGCATCAATCAAACAGTATAAATCAGACGTAAGATTAAAGAGTGAAGCACCGTCCCTTTAACAAATCATACAAAAGAAAAGAAAAAAATCAACAAAAACAAAATACTCCTGAAAAAATATTCTTTTAAAAAGCTCTGTTGGCAAAATAGACGAACTGTCGACCGTGGCGCCCTGGGAGGGAGTTTTTAAGCCCAAACATGGATACATCGCCATGCGTGTCCTGTGGTTCGAACACAGCTGATCAACAAAGTCCACAGCAACGCACTGTGGGCTTGAACTCATGGAATAAAGCTTAATTAAATACGACTGAAATCAGATTAGGATTTGTGTCAGCCAAATCTGTGATTTGATGGTTTCCTAATTTTTTTAACTAATATTATGTAGGACTGTCATGTTTTAGATCATTCCATTTTTCTAGATTGGAGGCTTTCATTTTAAGATATATCCGAGAGCATTACGGTTTTATGAACATGTTTTCTAGCTTTGACCACTTCAAATACTCTTTCATCTTGGAAAAACTAATAACTGAAAAAAAGACGGCTCGCCTATTTTCAGTACAAGAGATGCTTATAGAAGACTGAATGCTGTGGGATCCCAATTACCGAAATCAACCGTGAAGACAGAACTTTTAATCCATGTCGACCATATTCAGGACACTGAAACGCGGCGATGTCATCACATACCTGTTCCGTTACCCCCCTCCCCACGGTGATGATGTCATAGAAAGGTGGGGGGGGGGTCTGCATTTGAAAAAAAACAAAACAAAAAAAACAACAACAAACTAAATAGTAACACGGCGCACACAACCCTGACTCAGGACAACATTGGTCGTAGCAAAGAGAGGAGAGAGGGGAGCACTGGGGGGGGGGGGGGGGACACGCTCCATTACTTAATGCCGCTTCCTCCCAGGAGCCCTTGTTCCGTTTTCCTTAAGACAGAACCTAAGACGGGATTCGGGAAGCTTTCAGACAGTTCCACTGGAATTACAATAACAAAATTAAACTTTGTTTTAAAGCTGCAATCCATAAGTCGTTTTGAACCCATGTCTATTGTTTATCTATTTGTGGCCTGAACGAATAATGTTATTTTGCATCTGCACGTTACCACAACACTGCAGTGGTTATAGTTGGGTCCAACCTGCTATATATTATATTAAGATCTCATGGTCGGGTAGGACACCTATTGGTTGCCAACGGGTACTGCGTTGAAACTGAAATCATCATGGGAGTTTGGAGTGAAACGCGACACAGGAGGCTCAGTCTGTTGTGGAAAATTGTGTGGCGACAAGGCCTCGGGGCGTCATTACGGTGCAGCCAGCCGTGAGAGCTGCAAGGGCTTCTTCAAGCGCAGCATCGGGAAGAACTTGGGTGTAGTACACGTACAGGGCTCAGGAGTGTGTGATCAACAAACACCAACCGCAATCGCTGTCAGTATACTGCCGGCTGCAGCGCTTTGCATGGCCCTGGCCATGAAACAGGACTCTGTGTGAAAGGAAACCTGTTGAAGTAACGACTAGGGAGAAGGGCGTCAACTGTGTGGCCTCCACCGTAAGAATCTGTGTAGTCCTCAGGCTGCAACACCCACATTTGTATCGGACAAGGAAAAACGCCAGTTTGTGAAATCATCCTCTCCCCAAACAAACCAACAAACAGGCTTTCAGTTGTAGCATCAACGGGGGTGCTCAAATCATGCGCAGGGATTGGAAATTTTGGTTAGGACATAAATTACAGATTGCAGCTTTAAAAATGAGATTCAAGTCAAACAATCTATACATTTTTGGGGACACGCGCGGCGGGTGCATATTTTGCCGCTATAGGATAGAAGACCAGCAGTACTAGGCCATCAAGAGTTAATGACCCCACAGCACAACCCGTCAAAGCAGAGTCCCAGGGGGGGGAAGATAGGAACAAAGGGTCCCGGGTTAGAGAAATGGAACGTGGCCCAGACCGGTGGTTGGGGTGCATGTGTAGGCAGTCCAGAGTAGGGTCAGAGGTCACAGGGTCAGGGGGGGGGTGGGTGGTGGGTTTTGCAGGAGTCTTTTTGTCCGTCTCATTCATCTTCTTCGTCGTCGTCGTCGTCGTCGTCCCCGTCGTCATCGGGTTCGGGTTCCCTCTTCCTCTTCTCTCCTTTGGCCGGGGACGAGTCCTCGTCTGGATGAAGAGATAAACACCTCGTTATGACGACATCGCAACAGAGCAGCACCCTAGGGTAGGTACCCTCACAAAAAACATGCAGTAATCCTGGTCTCTAAACTGCCTCCCCCTGGCCAGCCGGGGTGCCTGATGGAGGGGAAAGGAACTGGTTGGAATAACGTGTTCCTTCCACGCGCTACGTCCAACCAGGGAAACTCCCCCGTCAGGTGTAAAGGAGCAACTTGGACACTCAGGCATGAAGGAAGCATGAGTTCAAGTCCGTTGCTCTCCCCTTGTCCCCATATATGGGGACTAGGTTGGTGGAGGGTGTGTAGAGCCCAGGATCACATTAGATGATTGACACAGGGGTGAAAAATGGGTTACAAAATCGTGGGATAAAATATATATTTAAAAACAACAGAGCAGCACCATGCGGAATAAAGAAAAATAAAATATCAAGACTGAAAATGTAATGATGTTTGTTTTAGGTATGCTCATTCTAAACCCATTGTTGCTGCTGTTCCACATAACAGCCAACCATTTGAAGAAATCACAGATTTGAGGCATTAACCCCTTTGCTTTTTTATGACATTTCTGAGAGCATTCACGTTTCTGGAAGACGCTTTTAAACTTTTCTATTGCTAGTTTGAGCACTTCAAATACTCTCATCTTAAAATAACTAATGACCGAAAATAGGCAATCTACAAGCTCACACGTGGTGAGTTTGTAGAGCGGCTATTTCCGGTGCCGCAGCATGCATTCACAGAAGACACGCTTGGCTTCTATGGTATCCAAATGACTGAAATCAGTCGTGGCGAATGGTAACTTTAATCCATGAGAATAGAACAGAGCAGTACAGCAGTGGTGGGAAAAGCACTCGCATCTTTTACTTTAAAGTAAAAAGTATCAATATTGTAATGGAAATGTAATACTCTAGTCCAGGGGTTTTCAACTGAGTATGAACCAGGGACCACCACCCTGACTGAGAATCAACCTGGGGACCACCACCCTGACTGAAAATCAACCTGGGGACCATTGTTGTGTTGGGAGGGGGGATATGGTCATGGTGTGGGTGAAAGAAATTAACCTTCCATTTAAACTCATGTTGCTGTTCATTGTAACTTATTCTATGACTCAGTAAGCAGAGACTTGCGATTCATTATGGGCACATTTCCTTATAATGGTGACTCAACCAGGCAATCCGGTACGGTTTCGCTTGAGATTCTAACTCACTTTTCTGTGGAAGTTCTTGACATCCGTCTTCCCAGTAACTGACAACATCGATGAGTCATCATTGTCACCAGATTATTTACTGCATTGTTTCTCAACTTGTGGTCAATACAATAAATTCAAATACGAATCTTCACTTTCCTACATTACTAAATGCATGGTCAGGGACCACATGCAACACCTTCACGGACCACCAGTGGTCCACAGACCACCTGTTGAAAACCATGCTCTAGTCTGTAAAAATCTTGAAAATAAACGAAAAAAAAAACTGAAACTTTGTATACAGAAGAGGTAAAAATGTGTCTTACCGTCATCTTCATCATCGTCATCTTCCTCATCGTCATCCTCACTGTCCACATCTCCGTTCACCTCTCCACCCTGAACACAAACAAAAGGCCACTTATTACAGTGTCCGTCTGGCTCCCCCAGCTGGCTGCTCACCACAACACAACACACCAGAGTTAACCAAGCAGCACTTTCAACTAGGTGCATGCCGCAGTTTAATCCTACAGAAATTGGCCATTGACCAAAAGTTTAATGCTAAAATAAATTGACAAGATGCCAGAGTTAATGGGGGAACTTGGGGGAACTTCTAAATCACTTCATGTCACATAATATATTACATGGAAAAAATATATTCCAATATAGCTGTGCTATTGGAGCAATTTCAAAACATGGTAAGACGGTTCTAATCTAGCAGCATATACAGTGAACTAAACACCAGTCAGAGTTAATAACAGTAAGTATACCATTAGCATATGTTGGCCAGAGAATTAATAAAATAGCGTTCATGATCATTCCAGTGTAAACTACAGTAAATGTAATTACCTATGTATCCCACAGACGGCCCCCAGAATGTTAAATCTTCCACACTCCCATTCAACAAAATTAACCACCATGGTTGTGGCACGTTATTGTCCATTTTTGGAATCTGTTATACTTTATTTAAGTTAGTTTGAACTTTGGTTGCTGTAGGCTTTACGCGTCATTTCAAAACCTATACCGGATGTGCAAGGACACGCTGTGATTGGCCAGTAGCTACTTTGCGTGGCAGTTGGGGAAAATGCTCACCCCAAAAAGACGGCGTGTCTCCGTCAGTCAAAAACTATACTTTTATCTGCCCAAATAATAGTATGCCGTTATTGGAGGCGAGAGGCACTTCCGCGTTGCCCACAGAAGCAGGACGTTGTTATAAACACAAGCTACCGACTGTATATAAGCATTCGGAGATTATGGAATAGTTGTCTGGCTAGGCGAGACTACAAATTGGGTTGACTTTGATATGAATCGAGGCTTGGCTTTCTTGAGGCAAATAGACAGAATCGTCCGTGCTGACTGTCTGGTTCTACTTTAACCCATTGATGCTGGTTTCTGAAAACCATCAATGGGTTAACATCAAGACTAATGCTTCATGTATGCTTCGTCATACGACAAGGTCCATTTCCAAAATTAGCCAAGTCTGGAAAACAGACGGAAAGAAATAGTCCCTGGGGAGATTGGTCTGGCCCTCCTCAGTTTGAATTACATTTAAACCCCAAGCAAGTAGGAAACTATTTTCCCATAAAGATTTATATCAATGCAAATGTGAAATGCATGACTGAGTAATACAATAATAAGTCTTAACGTCTCCTAGCTCACCTCTTCGACATCACTATCGTCATCATCGTCCTCCTCGGCCACCACCTCTTCCTCATCCTCCTCTTCCTCATCAAAGTCCTCAGACTCGCCCTCCTCTCCCTCTGGAACACAGAGGTGCCCAACAAGGAACGTCAGAACATCCAACAGAAAGATACAAAGTAGAACCAGCTCCGTGGACGACCCAGCCAGGGATGCACCATATTGACATTTTTGGCCGATAAACAGAGCATGGCAACAATCGATCAATACCGATATTGCAATACAAAAAGTCTCCAGTAGGGTTTACCTTTCACCCGTTAAAGCAGCTGTGTGTCTAAAGTGCAGCCTATGGGCCAAATGCGGCGAATTTTATTCATGTTGTATTATGAACGGCTCAACAATATGGGACATTTTTACATTTAAGTTTTTTTAAACTGGACATTTCCCAGAGTATAATTTGTCAGTGTTCCTTCTTTTTTTTTTGACAATAAAAAAAAATACGAAAAAAGAAAGAAAAACAAAAACAAGGCTGCATTTTTCAGATTACAAGATACATTCATTGAAATCCTCATACAGATCCCACTTTTCCCACTTTTTATAGAACTTATCTCCTTGTACTTTTTAATAATAATAATAATTTTTACCTTAAGGCTGAGATACATTTGGTCACAGCACACACCTGACATAGACCTTTGATATTAAATATTGATGATAGTTAAATAGAATCGTTTAAATCCGAAGCTAAATTATGCAGTTGGCCCTTTAGTGTTTTAACATTTTCTAATATGGCCCCTTTTGAAAAAGGTTTGGACACCCCTGTGTTATAGAGTAGTCCAACTGTGATTCTGGATGCAGAAAGAATTTTCACAACATCAACAAAATGTTTCTACAGGTAGACTCTTTTTTTAACCCATTCTGAACGGGAACCCATTTTGGTGTCGTGCTTTAGCGATTGAAAAATAGCAGATCTACAAGCTCATAGCGCGCCACCGAGTGGCGCGCTACGAGCTTGTAGGTCTGCTATTTTTTTTTAAATCGAAGAACGACTGACATTTTTAGAATCTGATCGCAGGTCAGAATGGGTTCATCAGACCAGTGTGTGTCCAGTGGAAACCTCGTATGAATCTGATCTCAGGTCAGAAGCTTCCCCACTCTGCAGCCTACAGTCATCAAATAGTGGTCAATAACAATATGATGACATATGGATTAGGCTTCATCTCCCATTCCATTCCCTCTCTAGGCCTGTCACAAGTATTACATAATAGCATAATCGGCCTGGGGGCGGCTTAATGGTCCAGGCACTTTGGCTGGTAATCCAGCTTGACAGTGTGTTGCGGGTTCGAGTCCCAATCCAGACAAATGTTACTGTGTCTTCGATCGCTAATCCCAATTCCATTCTCACGATAATACAATTCTAAATATTATTTTTTTAATATTGTTAAAAAAAAAGACCTGAACTGCCCACAACCCTCCTATGAGACACAGATCAAGTAGAAGAAAACTGTGGCATTTTATCATGATTATAAGTAGCCTTGCCGAGCCATGAGGCCCATAGGGCAGGAGCCTATCTCCTGTTTCTGTAGCGTGAGGCAGCTTGATGTACAAGTACACCCCCTGGACATGACGCTAGTATGTCGCAGGGATTCGGTATGACCCGGCCGGGGATTGAACCCCAACCTCCCAGTCTCAGGGCAGACACTCTACTCACAAGGCCACTGAGCTGGTCACATTTTATCATGATTATAGTGAGGACCAATTACATGAAGATAGATTGAAAAGTGGTGAAGTGGTCCTTTAAACTATTTGTCATATCTGCCCTGTGCATTTTGTGATTACGAACTGAAATACAACTAGTAACGTTTCAATGTTCAATGTAGAAAAATAATAATCGCAATTATTTGTGACAATTGTCGTCAATTTAAATGTGCCGGTGACCGTCCAAATTCCATCCACTCTCACCTTCATCGTCAACTAAGTCACCCTCTCCATCGGAGTCGGACGCCTCGCAGTCGTCTATGTCGTAGCCATCCAGGTAGGTGAGCTGTGGGAGGAGCTTGAAGATTGACTCTCTGTAGTCAGTCAGGTTGGTCACCTCGCAGTTGAACAGGTCCAGAGATTTGAGCTGCGGGAGTTTCTTCTGTTGGTGGGGGAGGGAGGGAGGGAGGTCACAACTTCAGTTTGAACCACTTTAAAAGCGGAACGTCTGCATAGTCTCTATATAGCTAGAGACGTATATATTATGCTCTATATGCGACATTTGCAGGCGGCCAATTTTTTTTGGGGGGGGGTGCGTCAGCTAGTTCGGGAGGCAACAGGGGGTGCATGGCCAAAATAGTTTGGTAACTGCTGCTCTAAGGCTATAATAGCATGGGACCTAAAAACAAGGTCACGTGTTAAGCTCCACCCACCAGGGGCTCCAGGGTGCTGATGTCTTTGAACTTGTTCCCACTGAGGTTGAGGTGCGTTAGGTTCACCAGCCTCTCTGCCAGGACCTCCAGACCGCCTGATATCCTGTTGTCACTCAACTCCAACTAGAGGGAAAAACAGATTGGGGGAGAGAGAAGGGAGGGTGTCATCTACATTCTACAGTGGTGGTTCCCAAACTTCTTAGCCCGCGACATAAATAAAAGTAGTCGTTTGCCCGGGACCCAAACTATTGAAAATAGCAGATCTACAAGCGCACCGTGCATCGGATCGCGCCGCATTTTGCGATCATGTAGATCAGCAATTTTCACTCATTCTTAATCATTATTTTTTTATTCATGGAATTTCTTAATTTGTTTGATTTAAATAAAACAATTAGACCTGAGGCAGAGTCTAAAAACGCCTCCTAAAACCTAACCTAAGGTTTTCTGAAAACCTTCAAATTCTTATTCAAAAAATAAATGTTGCTATATGAGACACAGGCACAGAGACACAGAGGAAACATAAAATAAATTGCTCAATACTGACAGCCGGTCAGCAGGTGGATTCATGAATGTATGTATATAGTCAATATTTTAGGCCAATAAAACAAAACTATAGAGCAAATTTCACACTTTGAAAGAAAAAAGGCCTGTTGGCTGCCGGACTCGGGTGCGTTTGTTTCCTGTACCTTCTTGAGCTTTTCCAGCTTGGGTATGTTTGATACGCTGACCAGGCCGACGTTTATGAGACTGAGGTGCTCCAGGTTGTTAAACTCGTCTGTTATTCCCTCCATCTTCCCCTCACTGGAACGACAGTTATCAAGGACCAACTCTTGAACCTGGAGGAGGAGAAGAAAGGGGTTATTCACGTAAAGAGAGAGGGGAAAGGATAGGTCTGTCACGATTACTACACTTGTAGTTGAGGATTTATTGTCGTGTCGTATGTCGAGTTCTCGGCATCGAACATTAAAATAACATTTCCGTATAACTTTCAGGCTTTGTAAACAGAAATTGCACAGGTGTGACAAATTAGTAAACACTTTGACTTCTAAAGCTGCGGTTCGCGAGTTATGTTTTCATTGATAAATTCACATCTGTTATGATCGCCAGTATGGAATATTTTTCAACACTAGGACAAGCGATTACACCGTTTTAAAGTGGTTTTTGCAGTGGCTGTTCAAAGGTAACTTTAAACTTAGGCAGTCTAGCCTGAAAGATGGCCGTAAATGGTCCGCAGTCGACCTGTTAAAAATACAAAGAAATTGCTACCATGGAAAAAACTGTCCATATATTTAATTTGATCAATTCAAAATGTATGAACCTTTTTCAATAAATTAAATTCTCTCAAGAATTACGATCAGGCAATGATGTAATAATTGTGATGGGCCTAGTGACGGAGGAGTCTTTTGTACCACAGAAAATAGACGATCTACAAGCTCACAGCGCTCCAGTAACATGCAAAAACAATAGTTTAGATAAAGAAAATAGGGAGGGAAGGAGAGGAGACTGACAATCAAGTTTAATACTGTTTTTTAAAACAGTTTACTGTACTTTCATCCAAATGAGAGGAACCATTTATTAGCTTCAAATTTAGTGTTTAAGTTTTTTTCATATTGGAACTGATCCCATATTGCATTCCAGGCCCCAATCTGTAAACTCAAATTGGTAACATTTAGTCCCTCGTTTGTGCCAAATATGGGTTTCACATGGTTTGTTAAACTCCCTCTGGTGTTGTGGGTGTGGACTTAGTCAACATTAAGGAAGAATTTAGACAGGTACATGGGTATCTTGGTGGTGTATCGAATCTTGTGGACCAGACACATTGCAAGATGCTCTACTCTGTCGTCAACTCTAACCCATTCTAGCCTATCAAAGTGGGCCGGGGTGAGATGAGTTCGGGGACTGAGGCCAAGTAATAGCCTGACCAGTTTGTTTTGGGAAGTCTGGAGCCTTGTTTTAAGGGCCTTTGAGGTGCTGTGGTACTACCAAGAGGTGGATGCATAGTCAAAGAAACATTGTACGAGGGCTCCTGTTAGGGTCTTCAATAGAGCTCCGATTATCGGCCAGCGATCGGCCATATCGACCGATATTCACTCTGATCGGTAATCGGCATTTACCATATCTATTATCTGGAGAAATGATCTTTTACACCATTTAATTTAAGTAATACGTATAAATGTCAAACAGATAGAGTATAATATAATTTTACATTTTTGTGACAGGCCAAAACATTCTCCCCTTCCTCCCCCACACACAGGAACAGTTTTGACATAATCATTTTGGAAATATTAAAATTTGCAACATGTCACAAGATCAGTATCAGACCAATCGGTATCGTCCGATCATGAGAAAAACAATCAGTGATCGGCATCGGTCCCAAAAAACCTGATCGGAGCATCCCTAGTCTTAAAGGTGTTTTTGTCGACCAGTGAGGAGATCCTGTATAGGACTCTCGTTCTTTGGTTGACCTTTTTGATTACGTTGGTGGCCATTTTATCACGGAAAGATTTGCCTCCAGGATGGAACCTAGGTAGGTCATTTCATCTTTTCGTGTCATAATATTGGCACCCACTCTAACCAAGAAGCCATCTGCCTTGCTTGCTTGATTACCATTTGATCCAAAGAGAATGGATTCAGTTTTTCCCCAGGTGTAAAGTTTGTTATCAGCGAGCCAGGTGCAAATTCTACCAAGTCGGAGCGGAGGGCCTTTTCAACCTGCAGTTTGTTCATGTCCGACACCAGCAGTGCTGAGTCATCTGCGAACAGGAACAAGTTGCAGTCACAAGCTGATGTCATGTCGTTTACATATTAGGAACAGTAAAATGGGATAGTGTTCCATTCACCTCCACCATCTGTTCTCTCTCCTCCAGGTAGGATTGCATCCAGCTCACTGATGTGCTATCAAAACCAATTGCTTTTAGCTCGTTAACCAGTATGGAGTGGTTCACGGTGACAAAAGCCTTTTGGAGGTCCAGCATGACCATGCCGCAGTATTTGCCAGCATCCACCTATTAGATTATTAACTCTTTCAAGAGATTGTTAAAAATACTGCATTACTTAATTTACAAGAAGTCTACACAATTACAGAATGTAGACAGACGCATTGTTATTTTGATCAACGTTTGTCTGTTATCTCTCCTATGGTACCACTGTACCACATCAATAATACAGCATGGAATTGTGGGAAAAGTCTTATCCAACAACAAATTATTCTACGTTTTGGGTCTGAGATGCATAATCTTGTCAAATGGTGGTCCGTGGGAATAAATAATAGACCTTGGCATGAAAAGTGTTGAAAACAAACCACTGATTTAGGGTGATCAAAATTCAAGGAGTCACATTGCATATAAGATTGTTTTTTTACTCAGGCCATTATCATCATTCCTCAACATCAGCTCAGGTGGAGGGAGGAGACAAGGACCGTATTCAGACTTGAAAGAGTGCATAAAGTACTAAAAAGTAGGTCATGCCGTCTCATCATGTTGGAACTGGTCCTTTGTGTTTGTAAACTCCGAACGCACGTGACACCACGCTTCTTTCTGCTGCTAAGTGCTAACGTCGTTAGCTCGTAAAGCTAACCTCCACATGTTGCAGGCAGCGCGCCATTATTACGCATTGACACATACGGTGGACGTACAAAAACCCACACACAAGTGTACCATGAAACCGCTTGGTTTGTTAACGGGCTGTGCATTTATAATTAATACAGGATTAATAACTGGATGCATTTAACATGGTGTTGTTGTTGGGTTAGCATGCTAGCGTGTTAGCATGCCGCCTGCCCGCCCTTCACATGGAGCCAGCCGGGCTCCGTCTAACGTCTGGACAAACTAACGTTACTACGAATAATACGGTTATTAACCGTCACTACCACGTGGATACGTTACTTTTCTCGTAATTACAATATTATTACGACCAAAATAGGCCTATTGGTCATTTGCTTAGGCCGCAATGATGCAAAACGATGGATTCATAATCCGTTTAGTCGGTCTTAAAAAGTGACACGGACTGACTGCGTAATTAAAAACGGAACATTGTAGTAACGCGTCGTGTTGACAGCTTTTATCACGGAATATGCGTGATGTGTGCTCAGAAAAACGCGTCACTTTAGTCGAGTGACTTGCTCTTTTAGATCCAGTCTCTCCGATTACAGCAGAGGACACAGAACTGAATTTATAATTTATTTATAACCGACTTCAGTTCTGCTCTATATCATCTTCTGGTATAGGAGACGGAATATAATAAGCATTTAAAACAAATCAACGTTAATTCATTCTCGACACGTTTTCTGTCCAATTCTCGACACGTTCTGTCCAAACAGCGGCAAATTAAGCTATAAAGCCACATTCGTGCATATATGCTCATATAAAACCCATTTGGCGCCAGCTATTAGCCAGCTCCACACAGTGTGTGCGTGCCGTGCGTGTGGCGTGCGTGTGTGTGTTCGTTCGGCAGCGTCCATGTGGTCGTTTTGCCTTCGAAGCGCCAACAACATACTTCGCCGTACTAAGAATATAAATCAGGGAAATAGCAGATCTACAAGACCTAAACGCACGGCGGACGCAAGGCGCCGTGGGCTTGCAGATCTGCTTTATTTCCAGGCGCGCGCGCGGCACCGCCCGTACGACGGAGGGCAAACAGCCCGCCCGGCCACAACACCACAAGAAACACAACAACTTTCCGCCAATTCAAAGTAAAAAAACAAATGTATCGACGAATTTAATTGCTTAATTAAACTCACGTCGCTGGGGCTGCGGTGTCGCAGCTCCAAGGAGACTCTTTTCTTCATGTCCATTTTGTTTTTGTTTCTTTTTTCTCTTCTTCTCCTCCGCCTCGTTCTTCTTATCAACTTGTTTCTGTATCTGCTGCTTGCCTTGCTTCGCACTGCGCGTGTGCGTCAATCCACACCACAAATACCATATGTGGGCGCTTCCGGTCGTCCGCTT
Source organism: Protomyctophum parallelum (assembly GCF_964188405.1). Classification (NCBI taxonomy): domain Eukaryota; kingdom Metazoa; phylum Chordata; class Actinopteri; order Myctophiformes; family Myctophidae; genus Protomyctophum; species Protomyctophum parallelum. The sequence goes on along the minus strand of NC_139716.1, from coordinate 29,304,841 downwards.
CAAAATAAAACGCTCACCAGCGTCATGCAGTGGTGGAAAAAGTACTTTTTGTTTTCTTGAGTAAAAGTAGTAAATGGCCGGAAGCCATTCAGCCATTCATAAAAATAAACTTGATTAAAAGCACAACAGTATTGGCATAAAATGCATAAAAATCATTGCCAAAATGTATAAAGTGTAGCCTGTAGGTCTGGAAATTGGTAAAAAGTACAAATACCTCAAAATTGCACTTAAGTACGTACAGTACTTGAGTAAATGTAGGTCTACTACCGCTATGTATGTAGTATGTACAGTGTACACCATAACCACTGCCAAAAACTGCATCAGTTATTTTTTGGAACACAAAAAGCCTAGAGCAGGCCTAGTATATTATATTATATTCATCATTATTCATTCATTATTATAGACATCCTTGACATGATTGGACGACCTATTTGACACTCTTTAAAGTTGGCCATTTATAAAATAGCGATATACATAAATAATGATTTATTAATTAATTTGTTGTTCATCAATAATAAAGTGATAAATATTGAACGTGCATCATTGTTGACTTGAAGTTGATAGATGCATACAATATATTACCGCTCCGCTATACTATTTTGTGAGAATTGTATTTTTTAGTGGTGCAACCACTACATTACACAGCTATGTGTGTCCCTGGGTCTGTCTGTCCAAGCACGAAATAGCTTGGTTGGTTTTCACCATTTCTCAACCGGCAAGACGCGGAAATGGCCCGGCCCCCTGGGCCAGGGACCCCCCAGGGACTCTGGGGACCACCACACGGTAACTCTGTCCTTTCTCGACCGTTTCGGACCCCCTGGCCGCATTCCTGGGGGTCTGGATGTTCCAGGGACCCCCGGGGACCCCCACACGGTAACTGTCATTTCTCGACCGTTTCGGACATGGGGCGGCTCGCCGGAACCGGGACAGCCCCCTGGGCACGTTCCTGGTGGTCTGGATGTTCCGGGGACCCTGAGGAACCCCCGGGGGACCCCCATATGATAACTCTGTCATTTCTCGACCATTTCGGACGTGGGGCGGCTCACTGGAAAACTCCCCGGCCCCCTGGCACGTTCCTGGCGGTCTGGATGTTCCAGGGACCCCCCGTGGACCCCCACACGAAGTTGCACCACCACTTCACACGGGTGTGATTTTTTAATCAACAACGTTCATGTTGAAGATGTGGTTTTTACAAGAATTTCACCCCTTGTGTGTGTGTGTGTGTGTGTGTGTGTGTGTGTGCGTGCGCGTGTGCGTGTGTGCACTCGCGTGTGGCAAAGATTGTGGGAAAGTAGGTCACACCGCGTCTGTTGGGTGGTTTGGTTGTAAACGAGGGAAACAGCAGATGGAAATAAAGGGTCAAACCCGCCCTCAAGTGGCGTTTTATAGCATTGCAGGATGTGTGTGTGTGTGTGTGTGTGTGTGTGTGTGTGTGTGTGTGTGTGTGTGTGTGTGTGTGTGTGTGTGTGTGTGTGTGTGTGTGTGTGTGTCTGAAATTCTTTATTAGGAACAATCCCTTGAGATGAACCATCTCGTTTTCAAGGGGGTCCGCATATATATGTGTATATATATATATATATATATATATATAAGCCCAATGCCAATACATTTTCTAGCATTGACAGACTATATCTATTTATTGTTACTTTTGTAATAACCAGAGCGGTGCCCGTTGGGCACTGACCTACTTTAATTTAAAGGCACCGTTTTCTGCTGGTTTTTAACTGATTTGAGTCTTGCATATTGCTTTGTTTTCTTAAAATAATGTATTGCAATTTTGTCTTGCTTTTGTGGATTATGATTTGTTTGTTAGCCTGAGATCAATCAAAAATATATATAGAACATCGTGGAAAAGTTAATTTTCTTCTGTAATATAATTAAAAAAGTGAACCTTATGTGTCCTACACAGCCACGCTGTCAGCAGCTGGAGTCTGGACAATTTGATGCACCCATTAGCCCCATATGTGACCTCAGTCCCTACACTCATTCTGTAGCTCCGCGATGAGGTCCCACGCGTTAGCCTTCAGCCGCGTTTCAGAACCGGCGCATGGTTTCCACTAGGAACGTTGCTTACCCTTTTCTGCACATCGTATCCAAAAAGTAAAGGTCCGATAATGAGCTAAACTAATTTGACTTTAGTTCCGGACAAGAAAATCCAAGTTATGGGTTGAAACTACGATTAAATCACTTATTTAGCAATAGATTTTCCAACTGACTTTAGTTCAGTCGACATTCGACCAGGGGAGGCGGCGGCGCTAATGGAAAAACATGGAAGTTGCTGACTAAACAAAGTGTGGCACGGTGGCACCCGTGGCCCCCCTGTATCTTCGAAGCCCGATCCAACCTATACAACCCCTCCCCCTCTCTCTGATCTGAACAGCTAACACAGGAGAGCTGTCATCAGGACATTAATTAAAACATCCTGGACAACGCTCCACATGTCCTACACAACTCGTGAGTTTGTAGATCTACCTTTTCCTAAAACACCCCCCACCTGAGTTGGTTACTGTACATATACGTATGTACTTTGTTTCCTATACAAATTTATTTGACGTATTTGCATAGTATTGTGTATATTATTAATGCTTTTCGATGAATTGAGTACAAGAGGACCCCAATGGAAACAAGCCAATCAGCCTTTCTTGGCGTCATCCTTTTAGCAGACCTTGCATTGCACTGTACTGTACTTCTTGTCCATGCAAACCGTTAATAAAGTATTGAATCAATCAATCAATCAATTCGCAATCCAGAGGCGTGTCCTGTGTGTTGTGTCTGATAGTGTTTTATTGGTCATTAACATCTTAATTCATCTTCACAACAAGCAGGTTTACATACAGTGTCCCTGTAGTCTTCACCACCACCACCATCATCGTCAGATACAGGACAGAACAGTTAAGGTTTCAAATCACACTAAGGATAATTGTTCCCCACGTTGAACCCTTTCCCCTCCTCTGTTCCCTCTTTCTCCTACCATCCCCCAACCGTCTATCCTTTCATTTATCCCCCAACCCCTCCCCCTTCACATTGAGCGCAGATCACGTATTCAAACGGTCAACATGTCGTATATATGACGTACAGGTGCAATAAATAGGACACAAGGAACATATTCTTAAATAAAACAAATAAATAAGTCAAATTAATACCGTTAAGAGGTGCATACAAGTTTATATACATAAAAGGCCCACGCGCATGCACACATACGCACACACTCACAGAGCGCACCAATGAAGACACCAGGACAGGATTTGGTAGGCCGGGGCTAGCCTACGAACATTTTCACACTTGACAATATAAACACGTTGCTGACATGGCTCCAAGTTTATTTCCCGGTCGGCTATTGATATTCATAAAATCTGCGACAGGAAACACACACACTTGGACCTAAGCCGTTTCCTAGCAAAGCTAATTCCACCGACAGTCTATAGCAGTGGTTCTCAAAGTGGGTTCCGCAAAATTATTTATAGTTTAGTCAGCAAAATAGTCTCGCGTATAGCCAGACAACTATTCCACAATCCCTGAACGCCCATCATAGAGTCTGGAACTACACCTCCCCAAATCCGAAACAGGAAGCTGGCATTTGGTCGTCATTTTCGTTCACGAAAATATATCCTAGAATATCATTTACATTTAATTATTTAATTTCCATTGCTGCTAAATGGGTGCTTAGATGAGGCGTCACATCCGATTTATCGCTTGATCATTTTCTGAGCTTCCGTATAGCTCCAGACTGTATGACGGAAGCATTTGGAAATTGCGGGAGGAAACGGTCTTGCTCGCGAGACTAGGCACCAGATCCTTAGACGTCTGTAACTTAGAAAGCGTACAAATGGAACCAATCATACGCTCTCAAAGGTATGCTCCATTGCACACCCTTGTGCAACGGAGCATACTGTAAATATACCTTTTTCGCAAGCAACCATTTTGACATGACATAGTAGGGTGAACACGTGTTACCAAGTAATTCATTACTTTGTGGTTTGTGCAAAGGTCCTGTGTGCTGGTAAATGGTTTGAGCGGGTCTCAGGCTGTTGAAATGTCAGGTAAACGTTAAAGGAGACACTACTGGACAGACGGGAACAATTAATGTACATGATCCTCATTGAGGTTAGAATACATGTCGCCATAGAAGGCAGTCCAAAGGAAGAAAATAAAAGACTAAGGAGTACTTGCCAAAAGTAAAACCAACAACAATTAAAAAAATATATACATACATTAAAGAAAACAAAGATATTGCAGCACTTGGCAGCATTTTAAAGAGAAGTGCCAAACAATTGCCAAGAAAAATAAGAAACTTATAAAAGATCTGTCAACGAGCAAGAACATGGACAGACAAACAGAGAGAGAGAGAGACTAACATATGTTTTTGTGTTACATTTTGTTGTTATTGTTGTGGTTATTGGCTTTCTTGTCTCTACTTTGGTAACGGAAAAGTCATTGTATTTCAATAAAGACAATAGAATATATAGACGAATACATTTTGTACAACTTTCTTCTCCAACTTTCAACTAATCGTATTGTATTGGTTTCCCATTATTATTAGTACTATTATTATTGTTGTTATTATTATTACTATTATTATTATTACCACTTATTGCCATTGTAAGGAGAAATTATTGTCAATAGATTATTGAAATACTATTGATCCACTATTGGTAAAACACGTGAATATCGCAATAATATATAATATATACCAGTTTATAAATCTATTACTATTATGTTGATCTTAGTGTTGTCCCAGAGTGTCTTACAGCTAACAACAGCAGATGTTTAAATACAGGTTGATCTGGTATCATTTCAACATGTTGACGGTATGGCTACAGAAGACCACAGAAGATATCTGTCCCTTAGGGCTTATAGGCTGCGTTCACACTGCTGGCAAATCACGTTTGTTTCTAAAAAATCTGATCTTTAGGACCGGCCGTCCACACGATCAAACAGGATTTTATTTCATACATCATCCACTTATGCCTATCTCCTATGGTATGCTATGCCATGGTAAGAAGGTGACAACATACTGTTGGCATGAGTAATGCTCGATGGACGTTTCAATAAAAGTGGAAAATCTTCGACATTTAAAAAATATATAGTTACGTACGTTTCACAGACTTTCACAATGTTTCGAAAATGTCAGCGAATCTACAAGCACACGACGTGTCGCCTCAGCTACTTTTGCGCGAGGCCGTTGACAAAGTACGACGAGATATAAAGCGAGCTAATGTGAAGGACTTTGTGCAAGCGGTTATCATTTCCTTCTCATGTACCAATGCCACCAATCAAGTTTCACTTGACAACAGATGAACTGAGCAAAAAAGGTTAACTGTAGCCATGGTGAATTCGCTGGGAACTTTCCTTAGCGCTCATGCAGGTTCAGGTCTGTAAAGCATGGATGCCCATGGGAAGTCGTTTGTTTTGACGATTGGTGAACGACTACAAGAGGCTTCAAATGACAACAGGCTATATTATGCAACAATAAAACTATTTCAACCCTGCTGTTCAACCCAGCCCTGAGACAGCGAGAAATTCATTGTCTGTGATGCCGAAGCCTGAAACCCTCAATTTAACAGGAAATTACTCGCCTAATGGCATCTGATGCACTATTAAACACACAAGCGTGTTGTAGGACAGTCCTTGTCGGCCACAAGAAATCCTGCATTAAGGGTACGTTCACACATGCGCAACTAATATAAAGGTGAGCAACCCGTCGCACCGTTGTCGTGTGGGCGTGATGTCAACATGGTTGATCTCCATGTCACTTCGACCGGAAGCAGCACCCCTTTGCTCACATAGCATGGGTTTAATTAATGAAACGTAGGTTTAAGCATGGGTTTAACCAATTATCTTTAGTTAAGGATAGGCACTATTTCTATCTATTTGATCATCATGGTAGCCTACTTTACATTTATGTCTGTATGAAAACGACGTTATGTATATTTGCACCACAGAAGCAGTGCAGGCCCCGCTTTAGACATTATTTTAGTTTTTATACTAGTCTAAAATCGACATAAAACCCAGCATCGCAATGTACAAAATAAGTGACTAAAGAAGTCACTGATGTAATAGCAAGTGTTTGATTTTCATGAGCAAAATGTCATTGCAGTGAGCCATTTATTGGTTTTCCATACAAAGTGATGGAAAACCACGATAAATAAACCGATGGCGCAACATGTAAGACATGTAAACATTTAAATCGATTAACCTCATCTCAGCCTAACCTTTTCATTTAATTTGAGAAAGTGATTCAACACGCAACAAGAATAAAAAACGTGTACATTTGTCATGTTGTTTGGTGTTGATGGTTTGCGCTGCAATGTATCTATGCTCATAAGAGCAGCATAATGAACCTGCGATTGAGCCACAGGCACAGCTGGGACAACGGTAGACAAATGACCCGGAAAGGACTCCCCACACCGCTGGCAGGGGTGGAATGTAACTAAGTACATTTACTCAAGTACAGTACTTAAGGTCAATGTTGGGGTATTTGTACTACTTGAGTATTTCCAAAATACTTTTACTTCTACTCCACTAGGCCTACATCTCGGATCCAAATGCTTCTACTCCACTACATTAATTTGAAAACTTTAGTTACTATAGTTACCCTTTAGATTTGTATTATCTTACAAAACCTACATTACCCACTACTTCAGCCCCTATATACATTTCGGCCATTTGAAAATAGCAGATCTACAAGCTCACACCGCGTCGCGATGTGACACATTGTGAGCTTGCAGATATGCCATTTTCAAAATATTTCTTTTATACATTTGAAAACTTGAAATGGTACATTTCTGCACAATGAGTACTTTTGGTACTTTAAGTACACTTTGATACCAATACTTTCACTTTGTAACAATGTACTTCGACACTGCGGTATTGATCATTTACTTAAGTATGCAAGTACTTTTTCCACCACTGGAGAAACTCTCTCTCTCTGACTAAGAGCAGCTTTGATATGCCTTTCCGATCAAAGGATGACCGCGCACGTGTTGACACTTATATACAGTATACCCACGTGTTGCATGCAAATCAGTGTATAGCCACCACAGGTGATGTGGGTGGGGGTCAGTCCCCGTACCTATGGAATATGTATCCGCTCATAATTTACGACGGCGCATTAGTCCGACAACGTGTCCCTAAGTGCGGTTAGGGACAGGGTTAGTAACGGGGAGAGACGGAATAAGTGGAGCGGAGCAGGGGTTCCCAACCATCTCTGGATCAGGGCTCATTTGCAAAAGTGTTTGCAGCCGCGTTAAGTGGTCCGATGCGTGGGCGATGCGAGGCATTTTCAGAGTTTGTTTTAATGGTCGATTGTGTTCAGTAGTACACTTTAAGTTCATATTTATTGTTTTATAGCGTTACCCCATTTTTTTTCTCTCTTTTAACATTAATATTATATCATCATTATAATCTTAAGAGTTTAGCCAATTATTTGGGGGCACAGGTTGAGAATCACTGGGGTGGAAAGATAAGAGAACACATGGCTCTGAATGGCCGCTGCACATCAACCTTCATATGCCTTGCGACAATAAATAAACTCCGCCCAATCATAATCGTCCGGAGCTCTCGTCTTGGGAGGCTTAGTCAAAACCTATGTGCTTGGACAAGGACTGCTACTGAAAGTGTCTACTGCGCGGAAAATACAAGAAGTAGGTCTACCACACCCACGGAAGTTACATTTAGAAGAATGTGGGTGAGAAACGGCTTCCAGGGGATATTCATACGACGAAAGTTCCGCCCTGTAGACACTTCCTGCCATGGTTCTTTAGCAGACTTTTCTCCCTTGAGGAAAAGCCTGGGAACGAGGTTAGTCAAAACGCAAATACTGTCGCAAACAGAACACTAAATATGCACATACAGTACACCGCAATGTATAGTCACCATAGAAGTCCCATTGATAGCCTTATACTGCATACACGGAAACACCATACTGTTGCTCTGCGCCCGACAAGCCCCGTTTTAAACAGTGATGGCGATTGTGTGCCGTTTGACAATAATCTGGACCACAGGGCTCTGTGTTCAACCCCGGGCAGCGTCAAGGGTGCTCAGGGTGTGAATAGCGCAGCGTAGGAGCTGATGGTATAGGAGGTGTTGCGCTCCACCTCAGCAATTGGGGTCCCCCAAATATAGAATTGCATCAAGTCTGTTGGCCTAATAATCAAATAATCAAAAAATAATCAAACCGGAGGTCCTCTACATGAAAAACGATGCGAGGCACTGAGCGACAGTATCATGCAGTCCATGCAGTGGTGGAAAGTAACCAAACATTTACATAAGTAATCTTTAATTGAGTAATTCCAATATCCAATACTTTTACTTCTACGATCCACCCATCCATCTTAGACAAATATTGTACTTTCACTCCACTACAATTATTTGAAAACTTTAGTTACTAGGTACTTTTAACTTAGTAATAAAAACTAGTTACAAAACATACAGTAACCACAAAATAGCCACTTCAGCTCTACAAAATAGCCAATCTACAAGCCATTTGAAAACTTGAAATGGGCCATTCTGTATAATGAGTACTTTTTAGGTACATTTTGATGCCAACACTTTTGTACTTTTAATCAAGCACATTTTGAATTCTTGACTTCTACTTGTAATATAGAGTGTTGTTTTACAGAATTTATACTTTTACTCAAGTAAAACATTGGAGTACATTTTCCACCACTGCATGCGCGCAGCACGGAGGCTGTAAACGGGGATTTCCAGATGGTCTCCTGCTATACTATTTAAAAACCCTGCATGCAAAGCAAAGGGAGCAGATCCAATCGGTCAAAGTGTCTGCCCCGCCACATGTACATACCTACACAACACACTGTGAACACACAGCAGCACCACGTCAGAACAGTTACACAGAGAAAGAAGGACGTCAACAGGTGTCTCTTCTTCTTTCCTAGTCCATTTGAGTACCAGAAAGTAGGCCGCGGCGTCAGTTTCACCCCCCCAAAGAACAAAACAACAAAACAAAAGAAAGTTTCTTTAACGCGAGTTCAAACAATTGGCTTTATAGGAAGTCTGTCCATGTTGTTGTGCATGGTGGATGTTCGCCTATACCGCCACGTTGTCCTCACTTTGCTGTTTCGTTGCGCGACGTACAGAAGACACGGTCCAGTGTCGAGATGAGAGAGAAGCATGCGTCAAAGGATTTGAGCGTTACAACAACGCTAATTCTGTAAATCGAGTTATCATGCTAGCCTGTAAGTTATACAGTCGTACAATGGTGAAGATACCGTTATGTGCAAGCTGACCGTGCGTCTCAGCGCATTGTGTGAGCTTGCAGATCGGCTATTTTAGGGCGTAATTGGTTAAATAGACCTTTTTTTCACGGAAGCCAGTATTGACGTAAATAATTGATGCTTAGTTCAGACCAAAAGAGTCATTGTGAGCTGTGTTGAAAACTTAAAACTGCTTCCAACAGAATTCACAAAATCATGGTTTGCGACATTCTAAAACCTGACCAGTCTAAAGTCAACGATCGCCATTTCGGATATGGGATAAAACATCACACAACTATTTATGTCGAAATTGGCTGCTTGTGAAAAGGCGTCTATTGTAAATCAGAGAATTTGGCGCCTGAATGAAAATAAAAGTCATCAAACAGCTTCGTTCAACAGCAACGACGCGGCCTTGAGAACGCCTCCTCTTCTCTCACTGTCCTTTGGATGTCCTACAAAGCTTTGAACGTATACAGCTGGGGGAGTGGCTTCTCTGTGTTCATGCGCCGTCCCTTTAATGACAAACGAAAGCTGTAACGAGATCGTTACGGAGCTGACGAGCAACGGGGAGAGAACAATTAACAATTAAAACTTCAGGTCTGGTCATAAAAGGCGTGCTTTCGCTTCCTGTGTGGGGAGCCCGGGCCAACAGGAAGAGATGTAAACAGGGGGGGGAAAGAGATACAAAATAGTGCTATAGAGAGAGTGATAGGGCGAGAGAGAGTGGTAGAAGAGAGAGAGAGCGAGAGAGAAACGTGGGGACGTTTTGAACGTTGAATCAAGGCTGTCCATCATGGGAAGAGAGATAGAATCCACAAACAAGCAGATAGGAGGGGAACAAACCCGAGAAGGTGACAGGGACTGAACCAAACCGAGAAAGCTGGGGGGGGCTGCTCACTCGAGTGTAAACACACACACACACGCACAGTCACACAGTCACACAGTCTCACACACACACACACACACACACACACACAACGGTGCAATTCGTCCGTCACGCTCCCTTTCGTCTCCGTTCTCCAAGTCGATAGTAGCCCGTTTGCCGTCCATTTCAGTCGAGTGATAAAGCAGAATCGCACAGAAGCACAGAAGAAGAACAGGAAGTAGAAGAAGAAGAAGAAGAAGAAGAAGAAGGCGTGGCTCGTTAATTACAGGCGGTTTGGGGGTGGGGTGTAGGGGTGGGCGGGAAACGCGAGTGGGCGGCGGGGGGGGGGCCTATTGAGGAAGCGGGACCAGGATATCAACGTAGTTGATGGGGAAGAAGCCCGACTGGCCGTTGATCATGCCCTCGTACCAGTTGTCGTCGATCTGGTTGGTCAGGGTGATGACGTCGCCCTCCTTGAAGCCCAGCTCGCCCTCGTTCTCCGGCTCAAAGTTGTACAGCGAGCGGCAACAGGGCTGGTCCATGGGCGCTGCAGTGCGGCATGCCAGGGACACAATTTTGTTGTTAAATTATTGTTAAACATCTGCATTACTTAATTCAAAAGAATATATATACACAATTAGAATTGTTATTTTGATTGTTGTTTGTTTGCCCCGTTATCTCTCCTATGGTACCACATTAAATACAGCATGGAATTGTGGACAAAATCTTATCCAACGACGACATCATATTAAAAAGTCTGAGAGGCTAAATCCCATCATCGTGGCTCAAATGCCGAATAAATAATTGGACCTTAATTTGAAAAAGGTTGAAAACCACTGCTCTATACATGTCGAAATGTGGGTTTCCTGTACCTTTTTATTTATTTTCCCTTCGTGGCTAAGAGGTGTGCAGACTGTTCAACAAATTATTACCTGCCTTGGTCAGCACCTCATCAACAACACAGGTGTGCAGTGTGCGCTCCCTCCCTTGTGTTTGCCTGACTAGACAACCACTAGATGTCACACTTGTACAACATCCCAGCTTATTTTCAGCAGTAGTCATTTAAACCTGCACACATTGTGTAATAGTCCGGCAGCTTACAGGCTTCTTTTGTTTAAAGTGGGACATTTGGTATATAGTATTTTTTTTTATTGGCCTAAAATATTGTCTATATACATACAATCATGAATCCACTTGCTGCAGTATTGAGCACTTTCTTTTATAGTGGTTATAAAGCATTCGTTTTGCACAAAAAACACTCATTGGTCTATAAACGGCCATAGCCGTCATGACAAATGTGATGAGGTCAGTACATTTTGGGCACATTTGGGCAAGTAGCTATGGCTGTTTATAGTACAAAGAGTGTTTTTTTTACTGTTAATGGTAGGGTCACAAAAAACCACTATAAAAAAAAATCTCAATACTGACAGCCGATCAGCAAGTGGATTCATGAATGTATAATATAGACAATATTTTAGGCCAATGAAAAAAAGACTAATATAGTCTATTGGTATATTATACCAAATTCCCCACTCCACAACCCTGACTGCCGGACTATAATGATGGCTGCCTTACAATTGGTAAAAAGCACTTTAGCCAACACACACATAATTATGGATAATGGTTATGGCATGGCATAACAGAGTACTTCAATGAAAGCAATAAGGTACACCTGCACACTGTGTATTTGCTGCGGCACATGAGTATTGTCTTATTTAATGAAGCACCGTTTCGGTCCCTCAAGCCTGAGTAAGGTCCGGAGGGACGGAAACGTTGCTTCATTAAATAAGACAATACTCATGTGCCGCAGCGAATACACAGTGTGCGGGTGTACCTTATTGCTTTCATTGATGTCCGCTGCCCTACGCACCTGTGCATATACGCCTGATTTCTAGTTGTGCGAACGTTTTCTCCTACGTAAACGTTTAAAGATTTGAGCCTGAGCAGACTAACCAGCTCAGCGGTCTTAATTGTGGTTAGAAACAGAAACAGGACACACACACACACACACACACACACACACACACACACACACAGTCACCCACCAGGTGATTTGCCTGCAGGGGACTTGGGGGGTCCTCGGGGAGAGTGCAGCCCCCCGTTGTGACTCTCGCTGGGGGGCAGGAGCTCCAGCGCCATCCGGGGTTTAGGAGTGAATTCTTTCCTGGGTTTACTCTGTGCTTCCTTTATCCTGCAACGGGGAACAACAAAGCACTCGTCTCACTTCGACTGCTGCATGCATGGCATGGCCAAGGAAACCGTTTTATGTACAAAATGGATATTTTTGAGTGGTGGAACACCGTCTGCAATGGCCAGCTATGTGTGTCTGTCTGTATGTCCGTCTGTATGTATGTATTAGGGATGTAAATTTTGTATCGTTAATTGATCAATCGCTGTTAAGAAATGAATCAACTAAACTTAACAGTTAATAATTAATCAAAAATGATGAGGTTCTATCATTGGGTGGTTTTATGTGAATGTAATGTTGTCTGAGGCTGAGTAACGCACTTGTGGGCCGGTTAAAAAAAAGTCCCCCCCGCCTTGGTAGCCACAGAAACGTCTCTGCTTTTGCATGTGACGTGACAGACAAGACAGTACACTTTTAATTTCAAGCCATTGAAATACGATAACAACCCCCCATGGGGAGCAGAAATAACAGAGCCCACTGGTGGTTCTGGGGTGGCGGTGGGAGCAAACATCGCATAACAACAATCAGGAACCATAATGCAGAAGGAAGGCAGGAAGAAGCAAGCGGTCTACGTGAGCTTAAATACCCCGCCCAATTGGTCAGCTGACTGCCACATCAGCCAATGACATGTGGGTCTTGCACACACTGGATACACCCACATAGTAATGCAGCATATTAACCCCTTGAGTATATATGTATGCGCCTTGAGCACGGCAAGAATCCCCTCGAGTATATCTGACTGAACTAACTCTGCACGCTACGTATCATTAATACGAGAATGATAATAACTTTCTTCCTAATGCATTCAATGTAGTTATTATTTTGCCACAAGCTCTCGTTCCAATTTCATTGGTCAAATATTTATAAAACCCACATACAGACGTAACCCCTTTTCAGCCTGGCATCCATACATTACAGTGTACTGTAGGTAGCGGAATATCTCTCAGTGTTTAACCCATTTAGGCCCTGACGTCGAAAAAATAAAATAAAAAATCTTCTAAATCATGACAGTATTCTGAAATACTGTCAGTGGTGCTCAATATTTCATGTCAAGAACCCCCCAAAATTACATGTAATAGGCCACCGAAAAGAAAAAGAATATATTCAAAGGTTTGTACCACATTTTCAGGATTTTTCAAAAATAGCAGACCTACAAGCTCGCCACCGAGTGGCGCACTATGAGCTTGTAGATTTGCTATTTTTCAATAGCTAAAGTATAACATAATGCTTAGTTAAAACACCAAAAGGAAAGGGGTTCCCGCCCAAAATGTGTTAAAATCTTTCAAAAACAGACAAAACAGTCGATGTACGAGGTGACAACGCATTGCGGTGCCAACTGTGCCGTTAGCAATCCACATCCCCCATTTATTTAGCTGTAGCCTGCATATGTGTGCATATACTGACCTCTCCTCCATCTTGCCGGTCAGTTGTTGCAGGATTTCTGTGGAGCGGCTGTGGTATTCAAGCTGTGCCTGAACTAATGCTGCCAACTGGCTCACCTGCTCTATCTGCGTGCACGCACACACACGTACACGCACACACGCACACACACACACACACACACACACACACAAAATATTACTCTTCAGTCTTCATGTCATCATTTTACTCTTAGCCTACTGCCTGTTTACACAGCGTTGTTCCTCTTATCATCATTATTGTCATGTCACCATCCACGTGCCTAATCATCTCAGCCCTATATTATCCTTTATATTATTTTATCATATTTATATATAGGTTTCCTGATGCCATGTTCAGATTTACTGTCTATTAGGCTTTCCCCAGTCAAGTTAACTCGCATACTAAGAGGTCTATTTTGATGTGAGACTACATGTACTTGACCTTGGCCTAGTGAGAAAAGAGATAGCTGCTCACTGGGAGAGTCAGGGAGTGTTTTTCTCTGCCGAAAGTTCACAGTGCAGGGAAAGTTATCAACAAGTTGCCTGGCAACGCCTGCCTAGGCGCTCTCCCGGCTTTCCATGGGCATCGATGTGCGGAACAGAGGAGATGAATTCTACGTCTCATCATCTAGGCGGTGGACCAATGAGTGCTCGACAACCAGCGCCACCACCAATGAACTTTATATCAACAAAAGTGACGTCAGATGCTGTATAAACATACTGTGAAGAGGAGCATGGTTCATTTGGAATCCATCTTGGAACAATTGATTATTCTAAATTATATTGATGTATTATACTATCATATTCTGAACCATGTAGCACATTCTCTATGTAAATTGACTTTATACCAACTAAAATAATTGTTAAAACCTGAAACCTTTCTCAGAACTTTATTTCATCTGCCTCCAAATCATTTTTTAAGCTCTTTCTATTTTCTATGGTACATACGGTCATTCAAGATTTAAAGGGCTACTCACTCATTTTAAGGTAATTGGTTATTGAAGGTATATTTATTTACAGTCCTTTCTAATCATCATCATCACAAAATAGATATAATTTATTTTTATCCATTAATTGATCCTTGGGTCGCCGGATTTAAATGCATCTATTTAACAACACACACTTACGTCACTCTCCAGCAGGTTGAACATGCTCTGCTCTGCGACCTCTTTGCTCTCGTCAAACTTCTCCAGAGCCTGCTTGATCTCGTCGTCCTGAACTTTGCCCTGTCTCTTCTTCTTGTAGTCAAAGTCCAGACGACGGCCCTGCATCTTCTTGATGTGATGCTGCGGAGAGGAGGAGGAGGAAAACATGAACATCCTTCATGATTTTGCTGTCTTTTTGTGTTTCTTCGTCAAATGAACGGCCTACGGAGTATTTACAATTTTCTATACTTTCACTACATCTCAGAGGCAAATATCGTACTTTTTCTCCACTACATTTACAGTATTTGAAAACTTTAGTTTACTAGTTACTTTGTAGATGCAGATTACAAAACATACATCAACCACTTTAGCCCTATATACAGTACTTCGGTATACATTACAGTATTTCGGCCTTTTGAAAATAGCCGATCTACAAGCTCACAATGTGAGGCGACGCATTGTGAGCTTGTGAGCTATACATAACACTAATTATGCATTGGATGTGTATACATGTCTTTAGAATCAAAACTACATGGTGCCTTGGACGTGTATTGGCGTCTTTAGGTATTTGTTATTGATATAAAAAAAGTGTACTCCTTGCTGTTTCGTGCATGCGCCGCACTGCCGTTCACTTCCTTGTTTACGGCTCCAAAAGAATGGCTCGTAACTCCTAATCTAGGGAACTCTCCATGGTTTTGACCGGTTATGACCGGTTTTGACCGGAAGGACAATGTTCTGTCTTCATTTCTGACTTCAGCATGCGTCGCGTTTGGAATATTAACGCTTCTAGAGAGAAGCGTTAATATGCCCCCCCCCCCATCGCTCAAAACAAACAAATCACTGGCTTCCTTCAAGACAGGCCTAAAAATTCACCTGTCAGGTCAAAGGCGAGAGGAGGTGATCTTGTGCGAATAATCCCCTTCCGATTAACCTTCGGCCCCGACCTGTGCATAATGTATATGTTGCCTTAAATTATTATTGTTATATCACTTACTGTTACTGTGTTAAATTATTATTCATGTCATGTGTGAGTGGATAGGACCCGAATGGAAACAAGGCTGCAAGGTCTTTCTTCTTTTTTTGGACAAAAATGCCTGACTGTACATTGTGCTGTTTGCATTTATGTTGCCTAATAAAATATTCAATCAATTCAATCAAACCAGTGTGAGGTAAGAAAGGAAGATCATGACTCCCGGCTTTGGGGGGGGGGACAGGACGGAACGGAATGGCTTTTCAGAGTAAAATCTGCCATATCTGCTGGCACGCCTTTATTTTGAAGAATCCCCCCCCCCCCCAAAAAAAGAGTACTTTTTACATCACTGATCTGTATACCTGAATCTCCTTCAGGTCCTTGTCATGGAGGTTCTGGAGTGGGTCCACAAAGTTCTGTTTGACCTCCATGTCCAGAGCGTCCTTCACCTCCCCCAACTCCCTCATGGATTCTCCCACGTCTATCAGAGCCAGCCCTGAGGAGAGAGAGACAGGAGCCCGTTCACGATATAGCAGCCAAATCCAGCCTGAATCCAGATCTGTGCCACGTTTTGTCCAGATTTGAATCCGATTTGTTGAACCCATTCAGGCCTGACGTCGAAAAATGTCTTTTTTTAAATGTATCTTTTTCCTTTCTATATCAGTGGTGCTCAATATTTCATGTCAAGGACCCCAAAAATTATATTTAATTGCCTTGGCCACTGACCCCCATCTGAAAATATATTATTCCAGGAACCCCTCAGAAGCAAAGATTTGAGTTAAAAACGTTGGTTCTGAAAGAATATATATTCAAAGATTTGTGCCACATTTTCACGATTTTTAAAAAATAGCAGACCTACAAGCTCGTAGCGCGCCACTCGGTGGCACGCTATGAGCTTGTAGATCTGCTATTTTTCAATAGCTACATTATGTTTAAAACACCAAAAGGGGTTCCCGCCACAAAATGGGTTAACACCACTGAGACCAGATTCTACAAATGTCTTCTAAATCGATGTGTTAGTTTTCTGAAAAGCCTGTATATATCTATATCTATATCAGTGGTTCTCAAACTATTTCTTGTCAAGGACGGTGAAGGACCCCAAATTATATGTAATTGACCGCCGACCCCATCTGAAAATATGTTAAGATATGAGTTAAAGAATATTGTATTTAAATATTTGCACAAGTTTTTAAGATTTCTCAAAATGAGCAGATCTACAAGCTCATAGCGTGGGACTGAGTGCCATGTTATGTCCTTGTAGATCTGCTATTTTTAAACAGCTAAAGTTTAAAATAATGATAAAGTGGTGAAAAGCTAAGGTGACAAAGATAGATATGTCACAAACAAACGACATGGGATCCGATTTTTACAAATGCGCATTATCAAACTGTCCTGAACGTAATCCACAAGCGACTATGCCTAAGTCATGACGCCTATGTCGTTACCGCGATAACCAAAGCAGTTATGTCGATGCAGGGTTTTGGCGTCAATAAAAATCTGTCTGAACACACAGATCTGTGACAGAAAGATGCGATCTGGTCACTTGTAAAATGCAGTGTGAACAGTCGGGCCGAAAAAGATCAGAATAGAGGGTATGCGCATGCTTAAAGTGAATGGCACATCGAGTGGCAAATCGAGTGGCAAAGCAACAGGCAAAGTGAGTTTAACATTGTTTAACGTTGTTTAATGCAATCAGATGTGACTTTTCTGTTTGGATGTATGGGCTGTCAAGGCCAGAAAGTAGTTTTTTGCCACTCAGTAGGCATTCCTGCATAACTTCCGGGTTTGTCGCGCATATACCGACATAAATCGGAGTTGGCTGGATTTTGGCTGCAGTCTAAAAGGGGCCTTATTGATCCTGCAGGGGTAATTCAGTCGCCAGAGGTGGTAGCTAAGGTACAGATGTATAATTAGGAAGAAACCTGCTGTATTCTATAAGATAAGATATGGGAGAAGTTATTGGACTTCTTAAGCGAGGTGATATTGAAGAGGCTTTGGATGTATAGTGGTTAATTGGAGTAGTCAGCTGTGGGGTGGGGGTAGGGAACTGTGATGGACATTGTGCATTTGTTTGTTTAACTGTATGTAATGTGTATGTAATTTTAATTTGTTCTGTATTTATGGACATTTCCTGTTGTTTCTTTGAAAAAAATGTTTTGTATTTGTGCTGCCATGGGTATGTGTCAATACTTGCTTTGAAATGAATATGTTGTAAAGAAAAATCAATGAACATACAGTATGTTTAAAAAAGATGTATATGTGTGCGTGCATGCGCCCACACTCACCGAAGCAAGAGTCGTCCAGCTCTCGTCCGAACCTCTGCATGGCCTCTCCCAGGACGGTCTCGGCCTGAAGGTAACCCGGACCCTTCTCCGTCCCTCTGATCTTAGACATGGTGTTGATCATGGTGAGCCTCGCTCTGGACGCTATAGGGAGAGACAAACAAAATGCATTGACCCATTCTGACCTGAGATCAGGTTCTAAAAAATGTCTTCTACATCCTGACAGTTTTCTGAAAAAGCTATGTTTCTGTGTCTGTCGTTCTTCGATTAAAAAAAAAATAGCAGACCTACAAGCTCGTAGCACGCCACTCAGTGGCGCGCTATGAGCTTGTAGATCTGCTATTTTTCAATAGCTAAAGCATAACATAATGATAACACCAAAAGGGGTTCCCGCCCCCTAAAGACATAAGAATAAAACCACAAAACACTAGTACGTGTCAGGATCTCTGGATTATCAGTGGTGTAAAGTAACAACCCGGAAGTACATTTACTTTATTTTTTTAAGTACTGTACTTACGTACAATTTTGAGGAATTTGTATACATTACTTGAGTATTTCCAATAGCTTTACTCCACTACAAAAAAAGCAAAGATTTACATTTTCAACTAAATGCAATGATTTTTTTTCCCAGTAATTTCATGAAGAGTGAAATAAAAAATAAGAAAACAATGTTAGAGAAGTAGTGAAAATAGCCAATCATCAGTCACTGTCACTGATCTGCTACTTTCTCTTTGGGCCAAACGCCTAATCTCTCTTTTGGGGGTCAGGGTTATAGAGCCTAAAAAGCTTGGGAACCACCGTGTTAAACTATTCTCACTTCTGTTCAGATTCTCACTTCTGTTCAGACAGTGCAGTCTACAACGTATGCAAAGTTATGCATATAAATAGCACAGTCGCCAACTGCAGTGGTGGCAGGAGTAAAGTACACTGGTGGTAACTGCAGTGGAATGCTGAAAGATAACGCTATACAAATCACAAAAGGTGGCAGCAGAATGAACGGAACGAGACGTTCTTTTTAAGTACCATATACTGCAGGGGAGGCCAAAAGGTAGATCGTGATTCTACCAGTAGATCACAAAAGCTGTGCGGGTAGACCAACATGACATGGCCCCTAAAGAAATTTGCCACTTGAATTAACCCATTTTGGTGTTAGCATCATGTCGTGCTTTAGCTATTGAAAAATAGCAGATCTACAAGCTCATACGAGCTCATACGAGCTTGTAGGTCTGCTATTTTTGAAAAATCGAAGAGCGACTGACATATAGAAGACATTTGTCTTATTATGTAACGCCAGCGCTGCTATCCCATATTTAAACTATTATATATTACTATACAGCAATCGTATAATATATTTTTTCAGTCGGTAGATACGTTTTTGTCTTAGTTTGGAGACAAGGGCCCTCATTTATCAACCGTGCGTACGCCAAAATATGGGCGCACGCCGAAATTACCGACATTTCCGGCATTTAACATTTCCGGCAAAGCTTGAAATTGAACGTGACAACGTTCAAAACCCACGTCTGCTCGGGAGCTGGCGTACGTTTTGCCCTCACCTGTTTTTCTGTCGTAGAACAGCGGAGCAGCATTGTTTGACCAGCTGAGAGGCTGTCACAGGCATTTAAAGTTTTAAACATATGTTTTCACTCCTAAAATGTTAATATAAAACGGTATGTGTATGCAAAAAACAAAAGAGAGATTTCCAACTTTACAAGTAATTAAAATAGCGCAATTAAAAACAATATAACATGTTTACAATGTATTAGTTTGTGCTTAATCAAACAGTGCTTTACTGGCCTTGTTATGGGAGCGCACTTGCGAGATGATTTTGGAGCGCATGCGGTGATGCGGCATATGTGATTATGATATTATTTAAAAAAAGGCATAAATGGACTGCACGCCTTTATTTCCAAGTGACAATGACAAGCATACAGCTTGCCTATTTGTAGTAAGTACTAGCAGGCTATAGGCGTAAGGGGCTTAATCATTAACCATTTAAATAAGTGCTTAGACAGGTTTTGACAGTTTTGACAGTTCAGATAAAAGCGAGATCATTTTCGGGGGTCGGCAGCCTGAGGACGGGACCGCGGCATGCGTCGCCAATACATACCAGCACACATGCAAGCAAGCCTTCATCCATATGTTTATGATTCGTTCATCAATGATCAAATCACTACATAAACGTTGATTATGACTGCCTTGATGACATGATAGCCTATCTCTCATGCAGGCATCACTGACACCCACAGCACTTTAATATCACAGCAGTGCGCAGTCTCACGCCTTCGCCGTGCACTGCACGAATTGGTAAAATTAATATAGGCCAGCCCAAACGTATTCCATTCATGGCGATGCAATGTCGATGTGTCATGTAGGTGCGTGCGTGCGTGGACATGACAGCAAGGCAAGCGAGGTGAGAGGGAAACAGACAGGGTAGGCCTACAACTTTATTTAGTTCATGCAGGTGTTCGTTCTTTATTTATTTAACAACACACCAGTTAGTTGGGCTTGCAAGTTGCGTGTGCGTGCAGTGTGTGTGCGTCTGTGTGTGTATGAGAGAGGGGGGTGAGGCGGGCAGAGAGGCACGGTAACCATGGTTTCCAGATCGTATAGCAGTGGTTCAGGTCGCAAAAACGAGGGCGAGGCTTGATTTCTTAGGGCGTGCCAGATCGATTTCAGCCGTGACATTTATTAACGTCAGAACGAAATTAAGGAAGGATCAGCTGTTTGCGATCACTTTATAAATGCCGTGGCGACGTGGGTGTACTACGAAACCTGCACTCGAATCTGTGGCAGATTTTACACTCGATTGATAAATGAGGGCCAAGATGTGTACTTTATGTGAACTCAGGTTTATCCTCTCTGACTGCAAGGCTAGGATAAACACTGGTACCTATATTGTTATATAAAGCCATTGCTGGGATGCTCCCTGACTATATTTGCTCCATGCTGGAACTGAACGATTGATACCATATATCAGACCCGCTCTAGTGATTTCTTAAAGCTATAGGGTTCCTCGATCACGCTCAGACAGAGCTGGGCAAGACAGCCCAGACACAGACAGACATGGTGGAGACTCAACATCTTAGAATGAACTCCAATTTTTTTTTTTAACTGAGCTGCCATATTTTGGTCAGTTCAAAAGGAATGCTCCAAAAACCGTGATTTCTCCTGTTTCAAGTAATTTTAGTTTTGTTTTGTTATGATTGACTGGCTGTTCTGCTTAAAGTTCCTTTGTAATTTACTCTGACTTTATAATAATTAAAGGTGTACTGGTTGTACTTTGATTTGTATAATTGTATTGTATTATAACCTCGGCTACATTGAAAATGAGGCCTTACTCTCAATTTATTTATTTATTTGACAGGGACAAAAAGCTCATTAATCAACATGTCAGTTTTCACCTCGATGTAAATGGGCCAGAGTTAGCCAAAGCTAAATTTCATCTGTAGTCCCTGGGCAGGCTCTTAAAAAATGAATGATAAAAGAAAGACAGTGTGCCTGCACACAACACCATGCGTTGAATTGATGCCATGTGTGCAAGCACCCAACACTATGTCCATACAAAAACACAGTACAATACAGATGAAAGAAAGACAGAGTGTGTAGTGTGCCAGCACACAACACTCCTGAGTATAAATAACGGTGATGATGAACAGTGAGTTGACTGCAGGGTAACTGTAGGATCTGAGGATCTTCATCAGGAGTCCTGCATGACTGGCACTTCAGTTCTCATGTTGTGTCGTGTTTTAGGGTTGTCCTGATTTCCCGATCACGTGATCGTAAAATTGGGGCCGATTACGTCATTATTTTTCAAATGAACGGAATGGGATCGGGAGCAAAACCAATGTGCTCGGGACATGTGTGTGTGTGTGTGTGTGTGTGTGTGTGTGTGTGTGTGTGTGTGTGTGCACATACCTGGGTTAGGTTGAAGATACTCTGTTGTTTTGGTCATGATGTCCAGGACTGCTCTAGTGGTGATGTCCACCCTCTGCAGACACACACACACACACACACACACACACACACACACACACACACACACACACACACACAAAACACATCAACTCTGATGAACTGTGATGACACACATCTCATACTTCATATGACTGTTGATGATTATTGTAATGTATCGAAACAATTGTTTGTTGATACAATCCGTATTGGCAGTGGAAGTTCCTACAATTCCCATAATGCAGTTTATGGGCAGGTATAAGCAGCACATGCCTGGTAAGTGGTAATAAGTATTTCAGGCTAAAACGGCACCAGTTAATTGGAAAATTGATGATAGACAAATCTCGACAGAATTGACACGGTTGTATGGATGTTACCTTTTCACTTTCTAGGAAGTCAGCATCGAGTTTGGTTCCTTCTGCACCTCCAACCTTCTCACTGACTTTCTGTGTGGAGAGAGAGAGAGAGAGAGAGAGAGAGAGAGAGAGAGAGAGAGAGAGTTATAATTTGTCAGTCAAGTTATAAGCAGTAATACATTACAGTACGTGCAAAACTCAGCTGCCAAAGTGCTCACCCGTACCAAACGCTGGCAGCACATAATCCCAACCCTCAAACGCCTCCACTGGCTTCTGGTTAAGTTAAGCATCATCTGCAAACTGCTCCTCCTCACCTACAATGCTCTCCATGGCCTTCAGACTGAGCTAGAACCTCACCTACAACGCTCTCCATGGCCTTCAGACTGAGGTCTTCAGACATGGAGCGATAGAGCTTTCTATGTGGCAGCCCTTGCCCTTTTTGAACCCTCTCCCCATGGAGAGTTGCCAGACGCCAACATTGGACTCTTTCAAGTGTGCACTGATGGAAGACAAGAGACACTTGCTTACTCTTTTGGTAAATAGTATTTTCCGCCATTTTGAGCAGCTTTATACCAGCTCTGTGGCCTTGCGGTTAGAGAGTCCGCCCTGAAACTGGGGAGTTGGGGTTCGATCCCCGGCCGGATCACACCAAAAACTGTAAAAATGGGACCCAATGCCTCCCTGCTTGGCACTCAGCATCAAGGGTTGGATTGGGGGATTAGATCAACTATAATCGATTCCCGAGCGCGGCACGGCTGCTCACCGCTCCAAGAGCTGAGGTCATGTGGAGAACAACATCCAAATTGTACTTAAGTACAGCACTTGAATAAATGTACTTAGTTAATTTATACCACTGCCTGTGTGAATAAAAGATGTCCCTCTGCTCGCTCGGTCCCCTCTCTGATTTCACCCTATACGTCACAAACACACACCCTCCTCTCAACCAATCACTGGCCTCCTCTCACACCACCAAGCCATCATTGGCCTGCTGCAGTTCGTTGGGAGCCCGAGTGGAACAGTAAGAGAGTGGCGACACTAGCGTTTACTATACCTGCGGGGAAGTGCTCATTCTATCTCAATGGGATAGTTCCAATGTTTGGAACTATAGCCCATAGCCACTCTCTTACTATTCCACTCGGGTTGTTGCCATGTGTGTCCAAGAAGTCAAGCGGAAGTGCGGAAGGCACGCTGCGTCGCTGCCACTCAAGTGACTATACTGGCCAATCACACCACGTCTTTTGAGAAAACAAACGTTATACAATTGGGTATGAGTTGTATGACCATACAGTATAGCATCAAGAGGTGTCAAGAAAGCGTCTAGAAGATTTTAAAAACCCCGGAAGAGACGCCTGTTCTACTGTAGGTGCTTTCTTGACGCTTGACGCTATACTGACTGGTCATACCCATTGCTGTCTGATTGGCCTACCGTACATCCCTTTCTGTGACACATGCAGCACACGGATGCTTATCCCATTCTGACCTGAGATCAGATTCTAAAAATGTCTATTACATCCTGACAGTTTCATTATTAACCCATTCTGACCTGAGATCAGATTCAAAAAATGTCTTTGATTTTTCAAAAATAGCAGTTTGTTTTGTATAGCAAGGAGTTGCGAGTAGTTGCAGCTGGTGTGGTTTGGGCCTCGTGAAACTGCATTTTATTATATTTTATTAGAAGTTGAATTAATCCAAACATGTGAACAATAAAATAGCCATATATTCTGACTTTTTGACTAGAACAGTGCCACCAGATGGTGTCTGGGGGGGGGGGGGGGGGGTACAGTTCAATATAAGGTATGCCCAAGAACGTCCAATGGAAATAAGATAACAGGTTGTATTACAAAATAACTCTCTCTCTCTCTGTCAGCCAATTAAGTTGGCTTTATGTTTCTGCTGCAGTATCATGCTTAACCCCCCCCCCCTTCTCTCTCTCTCTCTCTCTCTCTCTCTCATTAGTCCAAATTTGATCAAAGCAGGACAGAGAGTCCACTCTGATCCTGGAATCTCCAGAGTTCATGATGACGCATCTTAATTATCAGAACACAGCAAAGGAGGGAGGGAGGGAGGGAGGGATGGGGGGGATAGAACGACAGAAGACAAGCTCATGAACCATGACTCATAAAGACTGGCGTCTCATTAGTGTACACCCACATGTACATACGCACACACACACACACACACACCCACGTGTACATACGCACACACACACACACACGGCAGTGGCTCAGGGGTAGAGGGGCTGGTACAGCAGCCGGATGGGAACTGGAAGGTTCGATCCGGGGCTCCCCCAGAGTTAAAATTAGTGTCAAATTGTCCTTGAGCAAGACTCTGAACCCGTAATTGCTTCCGATGTGCCTTGCGCACGCGGGCGCGCGCACACACACACACACACACACACACACACACACACACACACAAACGCACGCAAGAGAGACTCCCTCCCGTATGCGAGAGCTGGCGTAAACTTCTGGGAACTCAGATCGGACAGGCAGACAGATGGTGGAGGTTAGGAAGGAGATGGAGTGAGACAGAAGACAGATAAAGGAGGAGAATGCAGTTGCTATGGAGACAACTATCTGACTGCAGTATGACCCCCCCCCCCCCTCACACACACACACACACACACACACACACACACACACACACACACACACACACACACACACACACACACACACACACACACACACACACACACACACACACACACACACACACACACACACACACACACACACACACACACACACACACACACACACACACACAGAGAGAGAGATGAATTGAATTGAGAGAGAAAGACACAGACAGATAGAGAAATAGAGATAAAGACAAAGATAGACATACACACTCGTGCGCGCACGGACACACAAACAATACATACAGTAGGCCTACACCATCTGTCTGTCAAGTGTCAGTCGTATGCCTCTGGTAGGTTGTTATGTTACATAACGCTGTGTGTGTGTGTGTGTGTGTGTGTGTGTGTGTGTGTGTGTGTGTGTGTGCGCTCGCGCGTGCGTGTCAGCAAATGAGTGCTCATATACTGTAGTCGCCCTTCTAGACCATTGGTTCCCAACCTATTTATACTGAAGTACCACCTCAGGAAATCTCTGGCTCTCCAAATACCACCATAACAACTGATGAATGAAATGCAAGAAGCCACAAGCAGGAGAGTTTAAATTAACGTATTTAATAATTCAAACTAAAAGTAAAGCTTTAGAAAAATACGTTTGCAAGCACAAAAACAGGAAAGTAAAGAGCTAAACTTTTCAAACACAAAAGCATTCTTGCCCAAAATGCAAACAGTTCAAAAAGTCCAAAAAGGCAAACCTTACAAGAGGCAAGTAGTAAAGTCCAAAATCTCTCAGAGGCACAAGGAACATGACAGGAACAGAAATTATGTACTGGCAGTGTGTGTGTGTGTGTGTGTGTGGAATGAGTCCAGTCTTATAGGGAGCAGGATGATTGGAGAAGTGTCCTCAGGTGTGAAAGGGGCATGGCACTGGTGGGCTAATGGGGGAATGTGAGCAGGTGTGTGGCAAGTACTGAGAGATGAAACCTGCCCTGTTTGTTCCTATATAAGC
The DNA here is from genome assembly GCF_964188405.1 of Protomyctophum parallelum. Taxonomy (NCBI): domain Eukaryota; kingdom Metazoa; phylum Chordata; class Actinopteri; order Myctophiformes; family Myctophidae; genus Protomyctophum; species Protomyctophum parallelum. Next base: position 29,278,885 of record NC_139716.1, on the reverse strand, counting down.
CGATAATGCTGCTGCTCTGACAATACTCTGTCTAATCACTAATCAGCTCAACTCGTGACATTTCTAATGTGATTAATCCGTTCTCAAATCTTCCATTAACGGCTAGGTGTGCTGTCATGCCCATTTCAGCCAATAGTAAACCTGTAGTAATAAATATTTCATTCCACTTCCACTATTCCACTATTTCATTCCCCCTCATCCAGAAATCAAGAGCTCGTTGGAAATGTCCTGCGTACCACCTGTTTCTAACTTGCACATAACGGTGGAGGCAGCAGGGCGTTATTGATAATCACTCACGAGCGCTTCCAAACTCTACTATGGTGGATTTTTATGAAACAAGAACTTTGCAGAAAGAAAGAGGATAATTCAAGGTGTCTAAAAAGAGGATAATTCAAGGTTTCCGTATACAGCTACAAAGTTGGTGAGTTTAAGGTCGTGTTATACAATCAGACAGGACTTTTCTGTTTGGATTTATGGGCTGTCAAGGCCAGAAAGTAGTTTTTTGGCCACTCAGTAGGCATAACCGCATAACTTCCGGCTACAGTGATGTCACGCGCATAGCCTCTATAATGCCTGGCGGTCCCCAAGTAGTATATCGTCACAATCATTTTAACCACTTCATCCATTCATATGCTGGCTATTCCAAAATAGCAGATCTACAATACTTTGTGCTGCGCTGCGAGCTTGAATTGAATTTTTTTTTAATTGGAAAACCACTGATGAAAATTTTGAATACGTTTTTGAATTTTTTTAACATAAATCTTCTCTTCTGGGGGGTCTGACACAAAACCTTTTCAGATGGGGTTCTGCAGACCCGAATACATATCTGGTGTTTCCCAGGACGCAAGCGCAGTACTTTTACTCCACTACATTTATTTGAAAACTTTAGTTGCTACTTGTTACTTACTGTAGATTAACCACTTCAGCCCTATACATTTCGGCCATTTGAAAATAGCTGATCTACAAGATCACAAATGTGTCGCTTAGCGACACATTGTGTGAATATTTGTATATATTTCAAAACTTGAAATAATTACTTTTGGTACTTTATTAAGTACATTTTGATACCAATACCGTTTAAATTTTACTCAAGTGCATTTTGAATTCCGGACTTTTACTTTCTACATTGCAGTATTGATACTTTTACTTAAGTAAAAAAAAACACGAGTACTTTTTCCACACTGCCTCTCTCTAATCTTCTCCTGGGAAAAGAAAACAGAAACTAGACACTAGCTGCATTCAAAGGATTACGCTGGTTGTCATGGAGACGACAGCTCCCCGCTGTGATTGGCCGGCGTGCGATCATTCTGCCGCTGCGGTCACCACAGGTCAAGAGGTCAGCGGTGCAGCCAGACAGGCTGATAATCACACATGATATGAGCCTTAAAGGGCCACTTCACTCCTTTCCTTTTGCAACCAGTCAGATCCTATTAAGACACAAGAAACACTTTCCTGGGGTTTTTGTGTGTGTGTGTAATATGTGGTTTTAGATATTTTAGATTTTAGCAGTGAGCCCAGTGTCTCTGATGTCATGGACACTGGGAATCACTTACTTCCTGGACTACATGTCTCAGTAAGACAGCCCTCCCCCTATCCACAAGGAGGAGCAGTGCACCAAATCATTATGGTAATTGTAGTCCAGGAAGTAAGTGAGACCAGTGTCCATGACATCATAGACACTGGGCTCACTGCTACAATCTAAAATATCTAAAACCACATATTACACACATAAAGACCCGCAGGAAAGTGTTCTAAATCTTCTAAACGTCACTAACATATATCTTTTTGGCAAAAAGGGTGAAGTGTCCCTTTAAGTGAACTTAGAGGATGTGTAGAAAGATTTATAGCGCCCTGAGAGATAACGCTCTGAATGGGGTATCTGTCGTGAGTGACTGTGTATAACACTGTGTGGTCATCGATCGATCATCTGACAGCCCCGGGCCCCCTGGAGTCACGGGCCAGGGGGGAAACGACACCCCCCTCCCCCCCCCCCCCGGTAGTTCCGCCACCTGCCATAGACACTGGTCTCACTTCCTTCCTGCATGGACTACATGCTGTCTCAGTAAGACAGCCCACATGGGGTGCGTGTGTCTCCCCTCCACAAGCGCTCCTTCCATCTGCAAAGTTGAAATTCCGTGCAGGTGATTATTTTTTCAGAGTTGGGAAGCACTCGTTTTCAATAATGCCTCCTGCATCATGTGCAATTGAAAACAGGTGGTATACGCAGGACCGTTGACTTGAGTGATTTCCAACGAGTGCTTCCAAACTCCAACGCTCTATGCTGCTCAATGTTTTGCCACTCTATCAAGATCAGCTGTTCACCAAAGTGGGGCCGCGGCTACCCCAAGGGGTCCTTGAGGGAGTTCCAGGGGGTCCCCATGCAGCTAAATGATAGTTTGGAACCCTTATGGGTCTGTAAAGTTAAATTAACATTGATTTTACAATATAAATTGGGGTCCCAGAGATAGAAATGCCATTCAATGGGGGTCCGTAGCCTATTGCATATATCAAGAGACATGGCCAAAGCATTTTCGGGGGCCCCCGGCCAAAAACGTTGAGAGTGTCCCGGTGGGAAAGTCATGCATGTATGTGCATACTCCCTGTTAGTGTCATCTCCCCATCCCTTTAATTTAGCAGGTACGCCTGCCCTGCACATGGCATGACACATTGCTATTTAAATGACAAATTATGCAAGCTGGAGGAGAAGTGAAGGATTTTCTGCTGAGGAAACTGACCAGCTCTCACGCACGCATGCACGCAAGCACAGACAGACATGGTTTTGATTTGATCTCAAATCAATGACAATCCCATCTAACCCAACAACCGAGGACATCAAAGGACAGAGAGGATTATGAGAGACGGAGAGATCAAATGAGAGATAAAGGGAGAGTGATAGGGAGAGAGTGGTTGATAAAATGAGAGAGAGAGGATCATGATATTAAAATGAAGCATTTCCTATTTCAGATGAAATCATGTAAGGTCATATTAAATCTGATTAATTTATTCTGATTGATAATTTCGTCTCAACTTCAAACTAAGGACAAACAACACACTCACACACAATCCCACAAATCGTTACACAGTATCTCTATAGTCATGTGCTCAACACGGATCTGTCCGATATTTCATATTCCATCCTAATTGGCTAACATTGGCTTTCAAAGTTTGCAGGATTGGCCTGTTTTCAACAAAAAGCCTCAAATCATTAACGCAGCGTGCAATTTACGTGAAATCTTTCATGCACTTTCCTACAAGGCTGAGGAATATATCCCACCCTTTTCGCATTGGCATGTTATAGCGCCACCAACAGGTGGATTTTTTGCAAAACACATTTTTGGCGTAAGAAGAAATGGCACCCTTTTCACATTGGCCTATTATAGCGCCACCAGGAGGCCACAACCTGACTTGGCCTGGTGGAGACCTGTGCCCCGAGGGGCACTTTTCTAGTTAAGGCTGTTCCGTTTAGTGTACAGTGGTTCTCAAACTTTTTAATTTCAAGGACCCCCGTAACTCTGAGTGTACAAATGGAACTTAATGTATCTATTTGGTTCAATGTGTCCCAGTGCAGCACCATGACTCTGTTTGACCAGAATGGAACAGGGCCTTTTAATATCATCGGTAACACCTGTGAAGGAAGTCGGAAGCGGCCCGGAAGTAGTATGACTTAATTCCAAAATGGCATTACGTGCGTAGAGCCTATTGGCTTTTACAAAACAGTCCATCATAGATCAATCAGCATCTTAGCTCTGAGTGGATAATTGGATCAGCCGGACAGTAGTGATTGGCTGGAATGACTGATTAAATCAAAGCTGCATTGGCTGCAGTGAGTAGGGATAATGACTGGAGTAAAGACATGATGGAATGAGAGGAGAGGAGAGGAGAGGAGAGGAGAGGAGAGGAGCAGCGGAATGCCGAAATGAAATGCACAAATGGATCGTCGGAGGTCCAAAATGGGGACAGAGTGGCATTCCAACGCACCGGCCACTCCAACTACGTGGCTTCCGTGTGCAGTGGGTTAGGGTTAGGGACAGGGTTAGTAATGCGGAATGTAACAAAAACAAATCAACATGTGTTTGAACAGTTTGACATCTTAAAAATGTCCACAGAGTCTGCAGCTCTCAAAGGAAGGGCATTCCACATGTCCACAGGTGATAGACCCACAAACACACACGTGTGTGCGCACAAATACACACACGTGCGAATGCATGCACGCACACACCAACAGCAAAAGATAACTGAACAGGGACTCTTAGGTCATCAGTGACTCATCGCGGATCCTCTTGAGGGTTCCATGATTGTATTACTTGAGAAAGTCACCCGAGAGTTCGCTTAATACAAAATCAATACCAGATCAAAGAGCTATACGCCATGAGAGACAGAGATCGATCGCGGAGGAGGACATGAGAGCGAACAATCAGCAAACAGCCAATCAATAATGCTCAGAAGAGACGGACGGAAATGTGTCGGGAATGACAAGAGAGACAAATATGTAGAGAGACAGAGAAAGGGAATAGAGACAGACACGTGCGTCTACAGTATGCCGTCAGAAAGAGACAGAAATCCACAAATGGCAAGAAACCATTGAAAAGCATTGGCAGAATTCACCCTCACAGGTAGAATTAAACTTCGTGTGACCGTGCCCTACGGTAGCATGGTCATTTTTATATGGCAGTATTCTGTTCAAGTAAAAAGACACACTTTGACATTTCTCCGCCCCTTCAGACCATGACTCAGCCATGATTATCACGCATAAGTGAACACAGACATGCAGACCACCAGGGGCACGGTGGCACAGTTGGTAGTGCTGTCGCCTCACAGCTATAGAAGGTCCTGGGTTCAATTCCCGCTCGGGTGCTGTGGGTGCTGGCGGCATGTTTCCTCATCAGTGCCCATATACCCGAGGCGGGGTTGGCGAAAGGGCATTTCTGTGTGGAGTTTGCATGTTCTCCCCGTGTCCCCTATAGGGTAGGTACCCTCCAAAAAACATGCAGTAATCCTGGTCTCTAAACTGCCTCCCCCTGGCCAGCCGGGGTGCCTGATGGAGGGGAAAGGAACTGGTTGGAATAACGTGTTCCTTCCACGCGCTACGTCCAACCAGGGAAATCAGGTGTAAAGGAGCAACTTGGACGCTCAGGCATTGAAGGAAGCATGAGTTCAAGTCCGTTGCTCTCCCCATGTCCCTCATATATGGGGACTAGGTTTGGCGGAGGGTGTGTAGAGCCCAGGATCACATTAGATAATTGACACAGGAGTGAAAAATGGGTTACAAAATCGTGGGATAAAAATTATCCACCGGTCTTGGCACCGGGGCATATTTTTACATTCCTTCCTTACTAAAATGTAATATTTTATTTATGCCAGTGTTTTGATCTTTCTCTGTAGAGTTTGTAAGGATTCTTAACTGCCTGTTCCTTGTCTCGTTCTCCAGATACGAAAGAAACTATTAAGGCTATACATTTTTATTTGTATTTTCTCACAACTTATGCATAGACTTTTTTCTAGTTACATTTTGCTGCACTGCTATTTGAACAAAAGTTAAGAATTAATTGGACAGTAAATATAAAATTACTTAAATTTAGAGGGCGGCGTTTTATTTCTCACTGATTCTGAAGACAATAACAAAATAGGAGATATGGATTAAACAAGTGTGCAAAAGATGCCTGACTCACTTCTCTGAGGCTCTCTCTCTCTCTCTCTCTCTCGCAATCCATATTCCCGATCACCGAGAATGGCAGCCCATTCCGACACACCGTGGCACACAACAGCACCACACACACAGTACACAGAAAAAAACAACCAAACAACACTCTCGCTCTGTGCCCGTCGGCCAAAACAGTGGAAGATATATTTCCAAGGGGCGGTTACAAACAGATTCCAAGTCTATCTCTTTGAACAGTGGGCTCTATTGGTCACCCACAACTCTGGGGTGAGCGAAATGAGGAGTGACAGACCAATCTCCCCAGGGACTTTATTTTATTCCTGTGGCAGATTCGTCTGGTTTCCAGGCTAGCAGAAACCCACACTCTCTCACTTTCACTCGCACACGCACACACGCACACACGCACGCACACGCACACGCACACGCACACGCACACGCACACGCACACGCACACGCACACGCACACGCACACGCACACGCACACGCACACACACACACACACACACACACACACACACACACACACACACACACACACACACACACACACACACACACACACACACACACACACTTCTGTTTGAACTAAATCAGTGAAATAAATCAGTTGGAAACGCCACTGACGAGGCAGCATCTGCCATGCGGGGGTGGATGATATGCTTGGCATGCACCGCGACATTAACCGAGGGGGCGGCGGGGAAATTAGTGATGGGCAAAAGTTGAAGACATTTCCTCAGATGAGACGGCTACTTTTCTGGGGACCACAGTAAGGGTGCACAGACTTCTAGGTGGGAATCTATAGGGTGACACCTAGGTTTCCAGCTGCGGGTGTAATGTTCTGGCGTAGGGAACCAAGGCTGCTTTAGTGCTTTCTAGGCGCGCTCTATCAGAAGGTGGGCCAAATATAAGGACTTCGGTTTTTGATTGGTTGAGTTGGAGAAAGTTATCGCCCATCCAAACTTGAATGTCGGAAAAGGCAGGAGTGCAGTTTGGCTAAGCTGTTGGTGTCGTCCGGGTTGATGGGGAGATATAGCTGGGTATCATCGGCGTGTGTGTGTATATGTATGCCAGTGGTGTGTGCGTTCAAACAAGATACCCTCCAATTAACTCTGGTCCATAGCCTTCTACTGCTTCTACGATTCTGCCCTGCGCAGTAAGGCTATGGGACTTTCCGTTTTAAATCTCAAATCGAAATCAGACCAGCCTCTCCTCTTTGGCGTAAATAAAAATAACGTTTTAGCTACTCACCAAAACAAAGGCGGGTTGTGTCATTAGAAAGCCTACTTTCCTTAGTGGACGCACTCTGAGCCCCCCACCACACGTATAAACGGTACTTTTTGGCCAGAAAGGGATTTTCTTTCACCGGAGGAAAAATATTCTCTATGAGGCAGTTCTCTGGGCAATATCAGTAGAGGGTGCAGCGGAGTAACTAAAAATATATTTTTTCCGGTGGAAACAAAATCCCCTTTTGGCCAAAAAGTACAGTATATACGTGTGGTGGGGGGCTCAGAGTGCGTCCACTAAGGAAAGTAGGCTTTCTAATGACACAACCCGTCTTTGTTTTGGTGAGTAGCAAAAACGTTATTTTTATTTACGCCAAAGAGTAGCGGCTGGTCTGCATTCATGCGAGCGGCGGAAGTTGAGAGTAACATAGCTCTAATGCGCGCATTAGAGCTATGGACCAGAGCTACCCTCCAATCAACAGTCTGCGTTGGCCCAAAATTGTATACATATTAGGGAAGGCCTATAGTGGTCTTGGCGTGCTTGTGACGTGCGTGTGAAACGTGCGTGAGATATGCGGAGGAGTGACTTGTATATGTTCAGTGAAGGATGATTCCCTTCAAATTATGTATCTGGCTTAACTCTGCTCTCAGTGTGTGGCTGGGAGTGTGTGGGTGCCGTGCGTGTGCGTGCATGTGACCCTATATGAGCCTGTGCGCCTATGTGCTGTGCTGTATGGCCTGTGTGTGTGGGTGTGTATGTGTGTGTGTGTGTGTTGGCTTCCCTGAAATATGCCACGCCAGTAAGTAACCAGTTACTGCCCAACACTGTTGTCACCACATATACATTCGAAGCAGATAAGTCAACCTGCCATGACAAACAGGCTCTCCCTGATGAGGGTGTGTGGCTGATTCACGTTACACTCTCTTGACACACGGTGTCATAGCAACGCATGGCATCCAACACGCGGTTACTATCGTTTGTAAATTCTCTGTAGTTTATCATTTTTATTTCGTTTTGACATCATGTTAGTTTGAATTTGTTATTAAAGTGGGTTTGCTATAGGCGAAAGGGCCTTTCTGTGTGGAGTTTTGCATGTTCTATCCCCGTGTCCCCTAGGGTAGGTACCCTCACAAAAAAAACATGCAGTAATCCTGGTCTCTATACTGCCTTGAAGGAAGCATCATGAGCTCAGTTCGGGGCTCTCCCCAGGTTGGCAGAGAGAGAGTATAGTGGTGCCCAGGATTACATCTTTACACCGGGTGAAAAAATGGGTTACAAAATAGTGGGATAAAATCTTAGATTAAAAGAACGCATACGCATCTACAAGCTCACAATGCGTCGCATTAAAGTACCATGCTTACTCACACATCCGCCTGGGTGACAGCAGACTGCTGGGGGAGCGCTGGCGCTTTGGAATGGGGGGGTCAGATCAACATATCCGCCTGGGTGACAGCAGACTGCTGGGGGAGCGCTGGTGCTTTGGCATGGGGGGTAAGATCTTAATTTCCGGGCCTGTTGAGAACTCCAGTTTTTGCCGGCTGCTGGGTGCGGCTGCACTAATAACTTTGGGGCAGGCCCGTCTAGAGTTTAAATGGACATGGTATCAGTCAAAAGGGAGCATATCGCTTGGCTGGCCAATATTGATGACATCAGGGATCTCCATATATGGGCTTAATATTGATGACATCATCAGGGATCTCCATTCCTGATGATGTCACGTGATGTCACATGTCCGACCAACACAACGACGGGACATGCACGATTCCATAGTTAACTGCGACCTGTGGTCGCAACAAATACCTTAAAATTGTGGGTGGGAACCCCTTTTGGCGTTAGCATTATGTTACGCTTTAGCTATTGAAGAATACCAGATCTACAAGCTCATAGCGCACCACCGAGTGGCGCGCTACGAGCTTGTAGGTCTGCTATTTTTGAAAAATCACATTTTTAGAATCTGATCTCAAGTCAGAATGGGTTGAGTAAATGCACAAAGTTACTTTCCACCACTGCACGGATTAAAATCCAACCTGAGGCTTTGCCGTGTGTATTATTATCTCCTCTCTCTCTCCCTGCTGTTCTGGCTCTCCAAATCCAACCTGGCTGAGGCTTTGCTGCGTGCATTTAATATCTCCTCTCTCTCCACAGTGCTACCGCCTGCTCACCTCCACCCGCTCCAGAGACCACTCCAGTCCTCCGTGACCTCCACTGGCTCCCCATCAAACACAGAATTGAATTCAAACTACTCCTCACAGCCCCCTGTAGCTTGGCCTTGTCCTACCAGGGTCTACGTCAAGGGGCCAGCTAGGCACTCCAATGTTGAAGCGCTGGGCCCTAGTGGTAAGAGGAAGGACTGCAGGCGGACCCGTGGATTCTTGACGAGGAAACCCCGTGCAACCGAGCGCTCAATGTTAAAGCCCAGCTGCACTTCCGCATTTGGGCACCAAAATTTGGTGCTCAAATGCTGAATGGGCGAAAAAAGGCGGAAGTAGACGGTCCTTCCGGGTGCTTCAAAACACCACTGAGCAACTTCCACTGACATGAATAGCGGAGGGGGCGGAGCTTCGCGCCAGATCAGTCTCTATCCTTTTAATACTCTATGGTCTACGTGCTTCCTACTCTACATGTCTCCACAGGCCTGCATGTTGGGAAATTGGGGTGCCAATCAGTACATTGGGAGCACCTGGCCAGTATTCCCAGTGTGCTCTATAAGGACTGGGCGTTTGGCACACTCACCCTCTCTCTCTCTCTCTTCCTGTTGGCAGCAACACTTTTAGTATAGCCTTTGGTTCGCACCATTCAACACCCCACACTACATTTACCACACATCCACTCACCAGTCTCACCTATACACTACTGATTTCATTGATTAACACACCCCACATGATTAAGTTGTTTGAGCCAGGTCATGACAACCTACAAGTCACTGCACAACCTGGCTCCCTCCCAGTGGCGTGCACAGACATTTAGAGGGGCAGGTGCTCAAATGAAAAAAGGGCACCTTGTGCAGCGCATGGAACCAGCTGGTTGCCTTAACCCATTTTGGGGCGGTAACCCATTTTAGTGTTAGCATTATGGTACTGTATATGCTTTAGCTATTGAAAAATAGCAGATCTACAAGCTCATAGCGCACCACCGAGTGGCGCGCTACGAGCTTGTAGGTCTGCTATTTTTTTTAAATCGAAGAACCACTGACATAGAAATATAGCTTTAGATTGTGGGGGCCTAAATAATATAGTAGAAGTGTTTTGATCAATAATTGATCAATGTCACCATGGTCCACACACTACAAATTAAGAAAAAAATGAAAACGTTTTTTTTTTTTTTTTTTTTTAAGAGCACATTGCCAAAAGGGCAGGGGGTGCTCTAGCACCCCCTAGTGTCTATCTGTGCACGCCACTGCTCCCCCCCCCCCCCCCCCCCCTACCTCTCCACCCTCCTCGAGCCACACGCACCATCCCGCTCCCTCAGGTCCATGCAGCGCCGCCGGCCTCCTTGTTGTGATCCCCCAAGAAGATCAGGCTCAAAACATGGTGGCGACAGGGCCTTCTCTGTGACCCTCTGGAATTCCCTCCCCAAACACAGGCCTCTTCATGGGCCTTAAAACTGAGTGTATAGACTGACACTGATTATGATGCATCAAACGCGCACACAGGAACAGAAAAGGCTCAACACTGCACACCAAACTTTTCTCTTCTAGAGCATGTGGTCCAGCTGCCTTTAGCAATCAGTGAGTTCTGTCCTATAATGCTGATTGGCCCCACCTGGAGGGCCTTTTCAACAGGCCTCTTCATGGAGCCCATCATGGAGCCCACCAAAGTGTGACCGTGGACCCCGGCCCCCTCACAGTGCACGGCCATGGACTGCTATCATATTATTACACCACTACACTCTATCCTAATATTATCATACATTATATATTATTATTATTATTATTATTATCCGACAACATTGTTATACCATATTATATTATCCTACACTATTTCATTGTAAAGCGTCTTTGGGTATTAGAAAAGCGCTATATAAGTCCCAGATATTATTATTATTACTTTAGTTACATTCACTGTAGCATGAAGCACAAAAATGCCAAAGATTTTAGAAATCATCTAAAATAAATAAATACAGTATGGGCTCCATCTTGTGCCACCCCTTACCCCTTATCCCTAAACTTAATTGCCATTTTTTACTATTTTAAAAATAGTTCAACTAGTCGATCTACATCGACACGTTGTTAACTTGTAGATCGGCTAATCGTGTGTGTGTGTGTGTGTGTGTGTGTGTGTGTGTGTGTGTGAGACCATGCACTTTTACTTTTTACGTGATAGAATGAGGGTCAGTACTCAGTTGGGCCTACTTTATAGTATATTCTACAGTCTCACACAGTTCTCTTCTCTTGGCTTCTGAACAAGGCGGTCGCATCTCTCTTCTCTCTCTCTCTCCCTCCCTGCCTGTATTCCCTGCCTACTACGTGTCTCTCTCTACACTGCCTCAGTGCCTCTCGTCTAAACATGGACCTACTTAGCAGGGCAATTGGATTCGTGGTGGCAGCCTGGCTGCTATTGGGCCTTATAGGCAGTGGTCTGATCTACCGGAAGATTTCAAGGAGAGCAGTCGAAAGTGTCGAAGGTGCTCCCTGCAAGCTGCCCACCGTGGTAAACGAACTGTGCAGAGCGACGGGGAACCTGTCTGTGGCTATAGCTGAGCTTAATCGGAAGCTGGACGCCAACTTCGAAAGACTCTCTGAAAGACTCGATGCCCTCGACCGGAGAATGGAAATCAGCTTGGAACGTCTGACCGCAATACAGGGAAATTTGACAGAGGAGAGGATGATTAAAGTAATCCTTTTCTCGCCATAATCTGACCGAATCGGCTTCATGGTGAAGACAGTGGAGAGAAACCCCCCCCCCCCCCCTGTGCACACACAGTCAACTGAGGGTGCTTCCCAGGCTGGGAACCAAGGCCGCACCGTCTGCACAACCTGCTGTGTTATTCTTCTCACTATCTGGACTTTGAGACAACGCGACCCTGGGACCCAAAATCCGGGAGGGCTGCTCAGGATACGCTTACATCAACAATGAACTTATCATGACAATTGCGCGTGGGTAGTGTTTTTTTATTGTTGCCCAGACCTACAACCCACCCAAGTACAGTCTGTGCCTGCATGATATATGTCAATTGTAATGTGATGTGTTGTGATGTATGCCCCCACCCCCCGTACCTCTCTGTCAACACCCCCACCCCAACTCTGCCTCCCTCCCCCGCATCACCCCCTTGGTTTTCTTTTTTTCTTTGATGTTGCAAGAAAGATGTATTTGGCGATATTTGGCACACGCGCACACACACACACACACACACACACACACACACACACACACACACAAGAAGATATCACCTATAGGCTATGCGTGTGATGTCATCATCATACCCGGATGTTACAGTATGTGGGAAGAGGGAGTCAGAGAGAGAGAGAGAGAGGTGGATGAAAGAGACAGAAATAGATCAATGAGAGGCATGCAGTCACTTTCTGATGGAATAATACCAGCTAATAACATCATATACTGGAGAGAGAGAGAGAGAGAGAGAGAGGTGAATTAAAAAGTGAAAGAGTGCAGGAGACGTGGAAAGAAGGGCTCTTAAATTTCAGGGACACCCTGAGTGTACTACAAATGGACCCCAAGGCTCTGAGTGTACTACAAATGGACCCCAAGGCTCAGAGTGTACTACAAATGGACCCCAAGGCTCAGAGTGTACTACAAATGGACCCCAAGGCTCTGAGTGTACTACAAATGGACCCCAAGGCTCTGAGTGTACTACAAATGGACCCCAACGCTCTGAGTGTACTACAAATGGACCCCAAGGCTCTGAGTGTACTACAAATGGACGCCAAGGCTCTGAGTGTACTACAAATGGACCCCAAGGCTCTGAGTGTACTACAAATGGACCCCAAGGCTCTGAGTGTACTACAAATGGAACCAAATGGACAGTGAGGTTCCATTTGTAGCATTTTGTACTATTTTTGGTTTGAAGGGGAAAAGGACGAACCTCAAAATTGTACTCGGATCTTTGAGGTCAATGAGTGTTTTTTTTCTTCACAAATCTATTACATTTCTTTCCTGTCAATTCCTTGATATAAGAAATAAAACAAAATATATGTATACAGAAAACGGCTTCTTGTATTGATTAACCCACACGAGCAAGTCGGTTAATCGTTCTAAATATTAGTTTTGACATATTTCCGGTTCATTGCCCAGCACTACCATTTGGTCTTATGTTATTTTGATGCATGACCATGCACTGCATTGGAATTACAATAACAAGAACAATAGCAGCTTGGAGGCCCAGGCGGTGGCGTAACCGTCTGGGCACTGTGCCGCGGGTTCCACTCCCGAGCCCGACACGGCCTTTACTGCATGTCTTCCCCCCCATCTCTCTCCCGTTTCCTGTCAGCCTACTGTCTGTCCCTTCAAAAGAACCAATAAAAGGCGTAAGCCGCAAAAAATATATCTTTAAGAACAATAGCAGCTTGGATGCTTGGAGCGTAATAATATCATATGTCACCGTCCAGTCTCAGACCAAAAGTATTTTATTATTTGTTCCGTGTTGACAATAAGTAATAACAACATCTAACAACTTCATTCACCTGCACTCATACTGCAGCGTGCTGTGTGTGTGTGTGTGTGTGTGTGTGTGTGTGTGTGTGTGTGTGTGTGTCACTAGAATGGAAACATTCAGGGGTTTAATATAGAAAGCCTGCGTCACCATTGATGATTTACAAGCCAATGCGTGCGAGCGTGCGTGTGTGCAGATATGTGCGTGCGTGCAGATACGAGTGTAATAATAATAATAATAATAAAACTTTATTTGTATAGCACCTTTCATGACATGAAATGCAGCTCAAAGTGCTTTACAGAGCAATGGAGAAAAAAAAGAAAAGAAAAGCAAGGCATATAAACACCCAAAGGGGGGTGTAAGTGGAGTGGAGTTGAACATTTCAGATTGCTAATTCTCTTCACAGGAGTACTTTTACAGTATGTGACATGTGTCCTTTTGAACTCACCTTTGAAGTCACTCCCAGTTCAATCCACTGTTGGAATGACTACAGTATACTATGCACCATGGAGGTTGCTCTCTTCTACATATTGAATTTCTAATATATATTATTTTTAATATAACATATTGTATGCAGTAAAACGTAAAAACCACATCTCTTACTCTCTACGCGGTGGCCACGGTTGGTGGTGGGAAGCACCAACCGTGATCAAATTAGTGAGTCATACTGTCATGAACTCGGTTGCATTTTGGACCCAAACTTAGGAGCTCAACTCAAAGTAAAAGCAGGAAATCAAGGTGGACAATAAACAACGACTGTACTTACAGTGGGGGGTAGATCTGCTATTTTTGCTACTTTCGTATGACACTGTAGTATGGAAAAATATGGCACTAATTTACAAATAAAATACGGAGGTATGACATATACATTTGGTGGGGAAACAAACCGGTTCAACCCCGGTGGAAAAAGGGTCCACTGACACTCAGACCAACAAACAACATGGCAATGAACCAGCACACAGAAAGCTGTCAGTCCAGACAGACAGTCTTAAATAGTCTCTGGAGCTCGTTAAGCCAACTAGACACAACTGGCACCCGCAAGTGACTCCGCTCTGAAGCAATCAGAGGTCACAGGGAGCTCAAGGGGGAAAACGCACTGGGCAAAGTCACAACAGGGCACAGCGGACAGCTGGGTCCAGGCAGAGGCCACGATCTTCTGCCTACTACTGTCATGTAGTATGAGCGAATAGGGGAAGGGGATCAATATCACGTGATGCCTTTGTCTGACCCAGAAAAAAAACTAAACAGAATCATGGTAAGTTTTGAATATTTGCCGGTCCCGTTTTCATTTTTCACAAGATCGGTAGTTGTTGCGATTACTGTTTTCTTTGCGGCTTTCGCCTTTATTTTATATTTTTTTTATAGAGGGACAGACAGTAGGCTGACAGTAAATGGGGGAGAGAGATGGGGGAGTGACATGCAGTAAAGGCCGTCGGGATCGGGAGTCGAGCCCGTGGCACACTGCCAGGCTCGGGCTACCGGCCAAGGTGCCTGGACCGCTGAGCCACGGCCCAGGCCCTGGACTTTTATTTTAACAATGTGTTACATTGTATGAACTATGAAAGTGGCTGTATTCATACAGAGTACATGTGAAGCTTGGAGAAAGGTTTAATGCTAAACACTGCACTACAAGTACAACACAGTGATCGAGCTATTCTAAATTCCAAGACTTTGTTTGCAATCACCTGGGGAGCCAGAGCGTGCAATTACCACGTGCATGTATTAGGTTAAATTGATTTAATGTTCAATTAAAACCTAGTATAAATCACCTGGCCGAGCCGATTACAGTTCTTCAAGCAGGTCATCGGCGTATACATACTGTATCTGTACAACACCCTGCAATGTGCATACAGCAGATACAGATGATTCCATCAGCATGGACTTCCTCCGAGTCCAGTCAACATCTCTGATCATTCTCTGCACGTAGTAAATGGTGCATTTATATAGCGCTTTTATCCAAAGCGCTTTATATAGATGCATTACATTCACACACACACACACACATTCATACACCATGCAAAGCACCAACCTGCTCATCGGGAGCAATTAGGGGCTCACTTCAGAGTCTTGCTCAAGGACACTTCAACACCAACTCTGGGGGAGCCTGGGATCGAACCGGGAACCTCAAGGTTGCATTCTGGCCGCTCTACTGGCCACTCTACGAACATACGCTGGTAAACAAATCCCAGCAGTGCTCTTTGCAGCTGGTGAGGTTGCACTGGGTCAGCCCGGTGCACGGCGTTGTGAGCATGTAGATTGAAATCGTTTTTGCCTGCGTATTTATCTGTGGAAAACCAGGGGCAAATTATCCGTGGCCCAGGGGGCCCTTGGCTCTCAGGGGCCCCTTCAGGGAAATTGGACCGTCAGGCACTAGGTTTGACGCCCTGAAATGGGCTCCTGGGGGCCCTTCATTGGCCATTTATTTTGTTAAATTTAGGTCAAAAAAGGTGATAAAAACACTGACAAACATAAAAATGTTGCTGCTATGGGGGGCCCTGCAAAGATTACCGGCCCCAGGGGCCCTCGTGGGGGTTTAATCCGTCCCTAGTGGAAACGAGTCAAATAAAAGGGAATGCCTCAACCCCTACATCCCATAAGTGCCTTTCAGGGTGAGAGGGCGCCCCGGGTCACATGTGATTATGTTGGGGCGGGCGGCACCGCCTGAAAAGGTTCACAGTCACAACCCGATTTAGGTCTGATGGGCCTTAACCCATTCTGACCTGAGATCAGATTCTAAACATGTCTTCTACATCCTGACAGTTTTCCGGATAAAGCTATGTTTCTATGTCAGTCGTTCTTCGATTTTTCAAAAATAGCAGATCTGCAAGCTCGTAGCGCGCCACTCGGTGGCGCGCTATGAGCTTGTAGATCTGCTATTTTTCCATAGCTAAAGCGTGACATGATGCCAACACCAAAATGGGTTAATCTTTTCTACGATAGGAATATCCCTTTGGCCTTAGTGGTTAAGATGTTGGCTTTTCCCACGCGGGAGACACCGTTTTGATTTCCGGATGTTATACAATGGTGCCGTGACCCGGATCGGGTTTCCCCACGTGGGAGGAGGTCAAAAGGGGGGTGAGTGTAGCAGAGCTCACAACCTCAGCATGAATGATGGCCTAAAAAGTCCATTTTTATCTCCCTCAAGTCATATGGATTAGTGGTTAAGATGTTGGCCTTTCCACCATTCCTGAGTGTTGCAATTGCAGTAAATCATCGAGTTGTATACAGTATGTCCCTGGTCATCTCCTGCTGTCCCATTCTTGGCCGTTTGGCCGTTGCCATTTGATAGCTGCAGCAATATACAGTAGACTAGATGGGAAATGTGATATTTCAATATTGTAATTGGAAACATGTTTATTTGATTGATGAGTGGACTAAAAACGACACGGTTTACAGAGAGGAGCCCCCCCTCCTCCTCCCCCATGTGTGAGGACATAGTCAGCAGTCTTCTGTATGTTTTAGATAACGACACGGACGTGTTGTTTTGTGTGTTCCTGCAATGCGGTTACTGAACTGCAGATCTGGGATCAGATTACATTCACTGATCTAATCTAAGTCAAGTTGTTCTCGCTCGTTCGCACGAAAAGCAGTACTGCAGGGAGAGAGACCGCATGCACTTCAGCGATGAGCAGAGGCGGAATTTCAGGAAAGAAATAGCGGGTGGCGAGTTACAACATATAAGCCCCCCACTTCCAAAATAGAGAAAATATAGTGGATCTACAAGCTTGCAGAAAAAATATTTTTGCTAATTGCTTGGGTGGCGAAAGGAGAAAATGTTTGAAAATGTTCGCCTATATAATTACATTCCCAAAATTTCATATCAAGGACTCCAAAACATATATGTAATTGGCCGCCGACCCCAATCTGAAAATATGTTCTTCCAGGGACCCCCCCCCCCAGAAGCAAAGATATGAGTTAAAAATGTTCACTGTGAAATAATATATATTCAAAGATTTTTCACAATCAAATAAATAAATAGCAAATCTACAAGCTCATACTGCGGCATACCTGCTGCACTGCATCTGCTATTTTTCAACGGCTAAAGTTTAAAATAATGGTTAAAGTGGTTAAAAGCTATAAAAGGTGACACACAGATGCATCCTCGAGGTCTACATGGGCTATAAACACTGAACATCTCCGTCAGCGTCATCAGATGAACTGTCCTCTCTCAGTCCTGTATGTGTGTGTACACTACGAGTACGTCCACACACACACACACACACACACACACACACACACACACACACACACACACACACACACACACACACACACACACACGCCGCTGTGACACCTCTGTCCCTTTGGCACATCATCATCATCGCTGCATATACTGCACATTCTCATAGTGGAGCGACGACACACTCCCGCTTACATGGATCTACAGTACCTCTGCTGTAGGCTTACAGATGACAGATAGATACTGTACACTGTAGATGGATGGGAAGACAGACAGACAGACAGAGGTGGGAGGATGACAGATGATTGATGGAGTAATAACATCTAATAACATCAGAGACTGGAGGGAGATAGAGGGAGAGAGAGAGATTTGAACATTTTCATATGAACTGTACAACCCAATCCACTGTAAAATCCACTTTTTGGACACACACACGCGCGCGCACACACACACACACACACACACACACACACACACACACACACACACACACACACACACACACACACACACACACACACACACACACACACACACACACACACACACACACACACACACACACACACACACACACACACACACACACACCAATAAATAAGATCTCCAAGTGTACTACGTTGTTTCCATTTATAGAAGCCGGAGTGCAATCGATGTATCGATCATAAAAAAATGCACGCAGGCCAATCGTCTGCTGAATCATGCAGTGGTTGTCAACCTGTGAGCCCCGCCCGCACATGATTGTTTTTGGGGGTGGGGTCATCCCATTCCCAGATGACAGTGAAGTGACAATGTACAGTAACACCTATACACTAAAACAGTGAAAATAGTGGATCTACAAGCTCTCAACGTGTAGCCAAGCGATGCGTTGAGAGCTTGCAGATCCATACCTTTTTCTAATTGCTTGGGTGCGAAAAGAGTTTGAAAATGTTCGCTATAATGACATTCCCAAAATAGGGATGCCTATATAGGAACGCATCTCCCCATATAGGCCACGCCCATTTGAGTCTAGAAAGATTTTCCACCATTTAGAATCTTCTTCAAAACACAATTTTAGATGCGCATCGTGTGACAGTGTCTATATAAACAAATGTATGGTACGTTCTGTAACTCGCATCTACTATTTATCATTCTCTTTGATTGATGGACCCTTCCCCTCTTTATTTTTCTTTCTTTTGTCTTTCATGTCCTTTGACTGAATTCCTCGCTCAGATGTTGTCCTTCACGTTTACATTTCTTCACTTTATTATTTTTTATTAAAAAATGTGTTACTTTAATGTCGCTGGGGTGGGGATACAATGTGAATTTGTATTGAGAACCTAATGATGCTATCTTGTGCTTGTGTATAAAATGCATTGTTTACCCCGGCAATGACAATAAAAACAATAAGTTGCAAAAAAAACAAAAAAAAAACGAATTGCTCTTCCACCTACAGATTTTGTCGAAATACCTAATACCAAAAAAAAGTAAAGAAAAATACCATTACTGCATCAAAGGTAAGGAAGGTAATGCCGTAATCATTGAACAACAAACTATACTATAAAAACTGGTCACGCACACATTCGCATGTGTGTCCTCTCTGCATGCCACATGTGAATCCCTCAAGGACGATCAATTATTGAATGAACCAACCAGAGCCTGTGTGTATGCGTGTGTGTTGTGTGTGTGACGTGTATTTGCGTGTGTGTGTGACGTGTGTGACGTGCGTGTGCGTGCGTGCGTGTGTCTGTGTGTGTCTGTGTGACGTGTTTGCGACTTTGCGTGTGTGTGCGCGAGCGTGCGTACGTGTGTGTGTGTGTGTGACAGCATCACGCCTATTTTCTCCTGACACGTGTGTAGTTACCATGACAACCTGGCCTCCCCTAGATAGAGGAGTTTCATTAGGAGAGAGAGAGAAAGAGAGATAAAGAGAGAGAGAGAGAGAAAATCCCTTGCCTCTTCCTCACCTTTAGCTTATAGTTTCTCATTGATCGATCTACTGTATCTCTTTCTCTCATCTTCTTTTCCTCATCTCTCTCTCTCTCATATCGTTATCCCGAGATTATTCCATCTCCACCTCTCTCTCTCTCTCTCTCTCTCTCTCTCTCTCTCTTCTTCCTCTAATGCCACACACACACACACACACACACACACACACACACACACACACACACACACACACACACACACACACACACACACACACACACACACACACACACACACACACACACACACACACACACACACACACACACACACACACACACACACACACACACACACACACACACACACACACACACACACACACACGCCCCTCATGTTTTATTCAGTCAGGTGACTGGGGTGTCTGATTTCCCGTTGGCAGCAGCCATCTTGGATGATGGCACGGTGGTGTATAATATGCAAGAGAGAGAGAGAGTTCACATACAAGCAATGTTTCACGCACACACAAGGAAGCACGCATGCACACACACACACACACGAGTGCACACATTCACGCATGTGCACACAAAAGTCAAAAATCGACAGAAAGAAATAGTTGTGAGAGTACAGTAGAGAATCGATAGACTTTGCAGCCCTTACACACCTTACTACGCACACGTGTGTACGTACACCACACACACACACACACAAAACCTGTCCGTCCGTCAGTTACGCCACTATAAATGGCTGTCTCCATATATGAAGATCACGACACTGACCTCATCAAACCCTGGATAGCCATACATGGAGAAGACTGGATCATCACCTATAGATCTGCATATATGGAGCCGGCCAGCAACTCTACATCTGACCTCAAACCCTTAGATCTCCATATATGGAGCTATATCCTGTTCTGACATTCCATAATGATGATCCCTCCCCACCCGTCCTTCCTCTTCGATGTCTCACTTTTTGACTGATACCTGTCCATTCAACAGGCCCGGAAATTAAGGCCCGGCCCTACCTGGGCCCTCATCAAACCCTGTACACTCAAGACACTGCACCCGCTGCCACCCTTAGATCTCCATATATGGAGCTGACCTGTCCTGACACTTCATTATGTTGATCTGACCTCATCAAACCCTGTACACTCAAGACACGCTCCATACAGTATGGCCAAGGTATATTTTGATACCAATCCTTTTACCTTTGTAACCATGTGGTGTAAAGTAACTAAGGACATTTACTCACTTTTGAGGATTGTTTTTACTTTACTGGAGTATTTCCAATTTACATTTACTTCTACTTTTACTCCACTACAATTATTTGAAAGCTTTCGTTACTAGTAACTTTTTAGATTTAGATTATTATTACAAAACATATATACATTAACCAGTGACTTCACTTCAGCCCTATAAAGACTTTGACTATTTGAAAATATAGCCAATCTACAAGCTCACAAAGATGTTTAGAGATGTTACACATTTTAAAACTAAAACTTAAATGGAACATTCTGCATAATGAGTACTTTCTACTTTCGGTACTTTAAGCACATTTTTGTACCAATACTTGTACTTTGTAATTGTAATTCTACATTGCAGTACTGATGCTTTTTTAAGTGAAGAAATGTTGTGTGTTTTCCACTGACCAGAGCCATAGAGTAAGACAGAGTTACGACAACTCCATTCACTTCATGGGGCCAGGCTCTTCTACATATAGACTTCTATTGAAAGGGGACAACCGGAAGTTTACGGAACGCATTGGAGTCTATGGGCTCGCACGAGTATACATGAACCACGTGACCGGGCTGTTTTCTGCCCCCTCAATGTCGTAACTCTGTCTGATTCTATGGCTCTGACACTGACAGATGACTCGTATAGCAGACATGACAGTTCTATCACTACAGTGCATCATCGTTTGTTTGTTTGATGGATGTGTGTTCATCACCTTCCAGTGCTGTGTAATCTGCAGAAGAAACTATTCCACCCTCAGCCATCTTCAAATGTTTTTTGTGCGACACAGAGGGCGTTTTTAAATCACAAAGCTGTGTCCGTTTAAAGCCGTAAAGATGATAGATAGGTACAATCTGTGTATTGTATATCAATAGTGAAATCAAGAAAGGTTGGAAAGATACTCTCTCTGTGTGTGTGTGTGTGTGTGTGTGTGTGTGTGTGTGTGTGTGTGTGTGTGTGTGTGTGTGTGTGTGTGTGTGTGTGTGTGTGTGTGTGTGTGTGTGTGTGTGCGCACGTGTACGCGTACGTACGTGTGTGGACAGATGGATTAAAGAAGAGAGCGGCAGTAGTGGCAAAAGTACTCACATATTTTACTTAAATAAAAGCATGAATACTGCACTGTACTGTAGAAGTTACAAGTAAAAGTTTGGAATTCAACATTTACTAGTGAAAGTACAGTACAAGTATTGGCATCAAAAAGTACTCATTGTGTAGATTGTAGAAGGTCCCATATTCCATCTATAAAAACATCTTTAGAAAATAGCAGATCTACAAGCGTTATAGCTTGTAGATATTTTCAAATGGCTGAAATGTGGTTACTGTATACAGTATGTTTTGTAATAATAATCAAAATCTACAAAGTAGTTACATTTTAGATTTTGATTGTTATTACAAAACTAACTGTTACATTTTAGATTTTGATCGTTATTACAAAACTAACTAAAGTAAGTAGCAGTAGGCTAGAGTAGTAGTAGTAGTAGTATAGTAAGTAACTAAAGTTTTCAAATAGTTGTAGTGGAGTAAAATTACACAGAGAGAGAGAAAGAGAGATTTTTTATTAAAATCCCCTCACTTATTTTTCTATGCGTTTCTCCTGTCCTCATCTCCTCTCCTCTTATCTCCTCCTCTTCACTCCTTCCAGCTCCTCACTTCCTCATCTCTCTTCCTTGAGTGTGCACACGCACACGTACAGTACATACACACGCGCGCCACACAGCTGTGATGTGTCCTACTTTTTGGTCTCGGAGGTGAGTGATGCTGTGCTGCTACAGACTACTCAATATACAATCTCCCTCTCAGATTTCCTGTCTCTCTCTCCTACACTGACTGACGGTCTGTCTCTCAGCTTTCCTGT
Organism: Protomyctophum parallelum; assembly: GCF_964188405.1. NCBI lineage: Eukaryota > Metazoa > Chordata > Actinopteri > Myctophiformes > Myctophidae > Protomyctophum > Protomyctophum parallelum. The sequence goes on along the minus strand of NC_139716.1, from coordinate 29,256,221 downwards.
TGTCTGTCTCTCCTACACTCTCACTCTCTCTCTCTCTGCTTTCCTACTGTCTGTCTCTCCTACACTGTCTGTCTCTCAGCTTTCCTACTGTCTGTCTCTCCTACACTGTCTGTCTCTCAGCTTTCCTACTGTCTGTCTCTCCTACACTGTCTGTCTCTCAGCTTTCCTACTGTCTGTCTCTCCTACACCGTCTCCCTCTCAGCTTTCCTGTCTGTCTCTCCTACACCGTCTCCCTCTCAGCTTTCCTGTCGGTCTCTCCTACACCGTCTCTCTCCTAGATTCTACACCAGAGTAAAGTTGCGTTCAAACCTGAAGATATCATTTTGTTTCCAGTCGCTTCACTTTGGTCATGTATACTGTAGGTCAGCATTGGTAAGAAAAGTCCCTACACTTTAACTTTGAGTGTAACCGAATGAACCCCCTTGTTCACCCAAGACTGCTCGGTTCAATACATTTAACATAATTCCTGATATTCGTGCAGCAGAATTAGTTCTTGTCTTTTCAAAGGGTTGGTACAGTATAATATTATATATATTGTTTTTTCCCACTGTTGCCGAGTCGCGGAGGTCAGTTCAGTTGGAACTGGATGAACCTCAGGTTAGTAAACTGTAGTAGGCCTACTGTGTGTAGAGATTGAGCAGCTAGCTAGCTAGCGACCGCTATAGCTTTCAGTCCATCTGCTGTGTGTGTGGTATAGACCTGGTGGTCTCAGACAAGATCAGAGGAGTACAGGACACGACAGGACAACAAGAATGTATAAACACAGCACTGTAAAACTAGACTGGTTTGATCACAAATTCACAATGACAACACACTACAAGATGTTCCAAATACCCCCGATATTGTGTTCATTAATGAAATTAGAAAAACTTGACACTTATCTTTGAAATATAGGCTGCCCATTTGATTTGTATATGGACATTTGTTTTATATCCAAACGTATGAAATATTAGCCTTTGGTGGAACGTGTTATGCCTTGGGATATCATCATCAACTCATTGTCCTTTTGTCGTATTTGGGTGTCTGGACCATGTCCATAATCTTGTGCTCAGGGGAAAAAGACAAATGCAAAAAGTTGGCTAAGTACTGTTCTGTCTCAGCTATAATGGGCATTGGGCAGTCTGTATCTGGAGAGGGCGATGTTTCATTTAAAGGAAAGGAAAAACAAACACCATGTCTAGTAGTGTCTATAGGAGTATGTCATCAATGTGAGCACTATCTTTTTTCCTCTGTGTGTTAAGCATGTGAACCGTAATGTAACCACCTTCTGATCAGTGTTTGGATCTATTATATTGCGCCTCTTGTGCAGATCCAAACAAAATAAGTGTGTGTGTGTGTGTGTGTGTGTGTGTGTGTGTGTTTGTGTGTGTGTGTGTGTGTGTGTGTGATGGAAGAATAGAGACAGAAAGCGACGACATAAAACGAAAGAAAAGGACTGACTTGAACAGAAAACAGAGGAGTAGAATAGAGGCAATAGAGAGCAAAGCGTCGGGGCGAGTGTGTGTGTGTGTGTGTGTGTGTGTGTGTGCACGCCAGAGATGGGCAAAATACATTGAAAATTTATTTTGATACAAAATACAAATACTGGGTCAAAAAATGTATCTAAATACAAAATACAAAATACATCTTCCATCCCCATCGAAATACAAATTACAAAATACGAAAAAGTATTTCAAATACGTATTTCAAATACATGTATTTCAAATACTGCCCATCTCTGATGGGCAAAATATATTGAAAATGTATTTTGATACAAAATACAAATACTGGGTCAAAACATGTATTTAAATACAAAATACATCTCATTTCTTCCATCTCAGCGAAATACAAATTACAAAATACAAAAAAGTATTTCAAATACGTATTTCAAATACATGTATTTCAAATACTGCCCATCTCTGGTGCACGCTATACGATGCAGTGTTCTGAACAGTACAGTACACACACACACACACACACACTTCTCTTGCTTGTATAGCAGTCTTTTCCAAGCCAAATGTAGTGTTTTACAAGTAGTTTTATGGTGTTTTATAGTAACTATGGAATGAATGCTGAAACAACAGCAACACGCTGGTAGGAGGCTGTGCTCGCTATGGTAGAGGAGCTGTCCAGCGGATCAACGCAGCGGTCATAACCCAACAGAGCGAGCCGTGCACGGGATTAGAAAATGTTATCCTGGATTCTAATCTCTGACCACTACACGACATTTTTAGGGGTAAATGTGACGCATTTTGGAGGCGGACAGCTCTCTGTTGCTCGATTCAAAATTAGATATGCGCGACCGACTCTGCCCCCCTCCCCCCAGAACAACGTGGGGGGTGTCCTGAACTTTGGTTTAAGGAGTATGATGGCCTCAACTCTTATCACCTCACGCGGTGATAAGAGTTAGGCCCTGGAGTATGTATGAGCCTTAAGGTCTCAGAGGCAAGTACAGGCCATATTCTACTTGCCCAAAGGTCATGCCCACATGCCCGAAAAGTAAATCGTCCATTATAAAATTATAGGTAAAACGTGAAATGCCGTTCAGACAAAACAAAAGTCATACCTACATTTTATGCCAAATACCTACATAGCTATGAATATGACTGTATAGGTTCACACACTTTTATATATTTTTAAGTGTATCAACAGTGAAAACAGCACATTATTAGGTAAACATTGCTCTTATTTTACATTCCACAGACCATAAGACAGAGCGCTCTGGCCACGTTCAGCTGTTCAGACAGATATCTCGTGTTGTGTTTCATAGACGGTTGTGTCCCCGCTCTCTCAAGCGAGCGAGCACTTGGCCGGTCGGGCAACCTGAAAGCAAACTCCACCTGCCCGAATGTTTTATTTACCTGTGGGGCAACCCTTAAGGTGGCCTTACACGATTTTTTTCAATCTGAAATCTGATAGCACCACACACTACTACGCTAGGATTATCGGAGCGGGGCAGAGCTAATAGCAAACATTCTTGATGTTGATCGGGCCGATCTCGATCGCGCTTTGAGCGGCCCCGAGCGTCAAAAATGCCAGATTATCGGCTAGTGTCGCCTGCCAGGTTTCAATGGCTTTTAAAAAATAGAAGATGTACTTTGTGTTGCGCTGCGATCTTGTATACATCTGCTATATATATTTTTAAATATATGTTTATTGGTATCAGGTTTCAACAATTTAACGTACCATTTTTTTCCATTTTCCCCCTCACCCCATCATCATCATTAAAACAATATAAGGAAATAATAATTGAGTACAGTCACACAAAAACAACAAAAACGTCCAGTCCAATCAAACAACCATGCATATTTGACCAAGTGTAAACAAAAGGTCATACAGTACAATGCTCATAGCATGCTTTGAGATGCTTGAAGGTTTGCATGGTTCACTTCCTACGGTACTAAATGTTATCCATCTACAATGTACACACAGTACAGTACAGTAGTGTACGTGTGCAGTGTGTGTGTGTCATACTGCACACAATGCATAGCAGTGCAGCACACAGTAACCATGACATAACACCAGTAGTGGAAAGTAACTAATTACATTAAAATAAGTACTGTACTTAAGTACAATTTTGAGGTAGTACGTTACTTGAGTACATCACATTTTCAGTACTTTTACTTCTACTCCACTATAGTACTTTTAATCCACTACAATTATTTGACAACTTTAGTTATAGTTACTTAGGTTTGTAGATTTAGATTATTATTACAAAACATATACAGTACATTGACCACTTCAACACTATACATTTAGAATATAACCGATCTACACGCTTGTAGATCTGTTATTTTCTAAGTTTTACTGTAAGTATTGAATTCCAGACTAGGGTAGTTCTATATTGCAGTATTGAAATTTGATACTTTTACTTAAGTAAAACATTTGAGTACTTTTTCCACACACACACACACACACACACACACACACACACACACACACACACACACACACACACACACACACACACACACACACACACACACACACACACACACACACACACACACACACACACACACACACACACACACACACACACACACACACAGAGGCGCAAGACTGACCGAACGCTAGGGGGGGATATAGAGGAAAAATCCGTCCCCCCCGTCCCCCCCACCACCCTAGGGGAGGGGGGGATGTGGGGGTCTAACCACAAAAACGTGGGGTTATGGTTAGGGTTTGGGGTCGGACTACAGAGAGGTTGTTCCAGTGACTCAATGTACATACAAAACTGCGTTTTGGCACAGTTATTATTATATTATTATGAATTACCTGGCTGTGATTCCTCCTCCTCCCCATTTGTCTCAAAACGTAAAAGTTTAACCACATTATCAGCAGCGCCTCGAACAGGTCAAAACTCACTGACCATCTGATCTGTAAGTTAGCCAA
>NC_139716.1:29211850-29249350 GCF_964188405.1 Protomyctophum parallelum | reverse complement strand
TTATACTAGCTGAACCATAACAATGATACCAAATACTCAAGTGAATTCTGAATTACGGACTTTTACTTAGTATTGGTACTTTTACTCAAGTATAACATTTGATTTGAGTAGTAGTTTGAGTCGTAGTTTCTCACAGCGATATATTTTTGCTTTTCAGCAGTGGGCGAAGGTTTTCTCCACTGTTCTACTATACACTGTCTTTTTTTAAATTAATTTAATTCATTTGCACATTGTTGGTGTTGTTCAACCCACCAGAACCAATTCTTTGCAGTATGTCCTACTTAGCCTTGCTATAGCCAGACGCGCATGTGATTTGAGTCTGGATTTTTGTCCTACTGGCAGTCCACCAGAAGAGAGTGTGTGTGTGTGTGTGTGTGTGTGTGTGTGTGTGTGTGTGTGTGTGTGTGTGTGTGTGTGATAAACTGGATCACACCAAGCCTTAATGGCGACAGACAGACAGACAGACAGACAGACAGACAGACAGACAGACAGACAGACAGACAGACAGACAGACAGACAGACAGAAACATGGGAATATAGGCTGATCTGATGCTGTACATGAAATCAATTAAATTGACATCTTGATTTACACTAAGGACTGACGGAAACACACACCCACACTGTTTGCTTTTCTACCCGTCTGTCTGTCTGCGTGCATGCATGCGCTTGTCTATAATCCAGCCAGCTGCACAGAAGAATTTAGCATTGCATAATTTATCATTTATTTACGCTCTCTTCCAGAGGGACTTGCCAGATAGTAAACAGTAAATAACCGATGACAGGGTGAGTGCTTGTGGGACGACGATGCCACTAAAACAAGCTGTGCTACAAAGCACCAGGGAAGAGAAACGGTGGATTTGTATGGAGCCTCTCTTCTCAGTGCCTTAGAAAACCCCATTAGAAAACCCATTAAGACTGTTGATAAATAGCAGATCTATGAGCTCACAGTGCGGCACCAAGTGCAGAGCTACGAGCTTGGAGATATGCTATTTTTGGAAAAATCGTGAAAACGAGAGCAAATCTTTGAATGAATATATATATATATATATATATATATATATATATATATATATATATATATATATATATGTTCTTTACAGCAAACGTTTTCGAAACTCAAATCTATGCTTCTGGGGGGGGGGGGGGGGATCCCTGGTTCAAAACATTTTTAGATGGTGGTCAGCGGCCGAATACATATCATCAACTAATCTGATGCGACACATTGTAAGCTTGTAGATCGGCTATTTTCAAAAGGCAGAAATGTATATATAGGGCTGAAGTGGTTAATGTATGTTTTGTAATAATAATCAAAATCTACAAAGTATAACTAATAACTAAACCTTTCAAATCGATGTAGTGGAGTAGAAGTAAAAGCATTGGAAACACTCAAGTAAAGTACAATTCCTCACACTCTACTTAAGTACAGTACTTAAGTAAATGTTACTTTACATCACTGCTCATGGTTCTCAAACGCTTCTTGTGTCAAGGACCCCCAAAAGTGCCAAGCTGACCTCAGTCACATGCACATGGCTAATTGGGGCCAATTCTATTTCTTAAATAAATATGCCCCCAGCTACATCACGGACATGCTAAAAACCCACAGGCCGGTGCGCAGCCTCAGATCTGCAGATAGTGCCCTTCTAGTTCCACCCATAACTCACCTCGTCACCCGAGGTGAACCGGGCTTTTGCGGTCCGCGCACCATCGCTCTGGAATGCCCTCCCTTTGGCTCTCAGGCAAGCAGAGACAGTTTAAACATCTTTTAAAAACACACCTGTATGTCAAATGCTTTTCTTAATTCAGTTTTACTTATATGTGTGTATATGTATATAGGCCTATGTATATATATATATATATATATATATATATGTATATGTGTACGTATATATTTATTTATTGTTTTCTTGATGTTTTTTGATGTGATTCTATGCTTTGTTATTTCTGATGTTCTTGATGTTTTTGATTGTCGTTTCTAACCTGTCTGCAAAGCACTTTGTAACTTTATGTTTGGAAAGGGGCTATATAAATAAAATTCATTCATTCATTCATTCATTCATTCATACCTTAAATAAAATGTACATGCTTACAGGGAATGAATAGAGGCAGAGCCCTGCGTGCGTGTGCACGTGCATGCTTGTTACCGGGGAAACAATTTGTGTCATAGGGCAATTTTCAAGGACCCCCCCTTCCCTTGTGCGCTGATTGAAGTGAGCCGCTTCGATGATTTGCCCGTGGGTGTTACAAATAAAAGTGTTCCTACAAAAAAAAAGTTGTCGTCATGACTACTCTACTTCATATCAGAAACCCAACGCTGGAAATCGCCCACTTCCCCTTCTCACACTCACTGGATCAGGGACACCTTGTACTGAGTAAAACTGGAGAAGATTAGACTCTCCTTAAATGGTTCTTCCGAAAAAGGGCTTTATCTGTCGCTTCATCATTATTAGCCTATTTTCTGTGCTGCTAGTGTCGACGACTAAAACTACACGAAAGATGTTCGCCGAGTATACCTTTTTTCACATGGGAAAAGGAAATAAATACTAAATGAAAAGCAATATGTCGTCTAAAACTGAGACTAAATATATTGACAGTTTCGTCAACACATAATTTAACTAGACTGAAATGTTAGGGAGGGACTAGTGGAGAAGAGATCCAGTGAAACTAAAAGACGTCATTTTATGCTTGGTTGCATTCTGAAAATAGCCGGTGTTTGGGAAATAATAAATGTTTGGCTGAAACGCTGATGCAGCAGACTGCTACATCTCTGTGTCAACATGGACACAACTTATAGATTTAATAATAAACTGAGCTTGCCTCAGTTTTTGCGCGGATTCCACACTCCCTCTCACTTTCACTAGTAAATCTCTCTCTCTCTCTCTCTAAATTATATTTTTGTGCTCATTCAATAATGTCCACACATATTTGTGCGGGACTGTGAAGCTCTATAAGTTCAGTGTGATGCAGCCATGGTTTTACCCTGCTGTAGTTTTTAACCTGAATTGGAAAACAAACTACAAAAACCAGCCTAGGGTTTCGTGTCAAGTACAGTACCTGAATAAATATACTTAGTTACTTACTTTCCACCCCTGCCCAGTGTTGATCAACACATTGCATCTGTAGTGTTCACACAATCTCAGCAAATACTCCATTTTATCTGTAAGCTCAGAGCACACTGCTAACAAACAGTGTTTTTTTTTGGCAGCAAATTTTGATTTTAGTTTTAGTCATAGTCTTTTGAATAGTTTTTATTTAGTTTCAGTCACATTTTAGTCACCTGGAATGTTTTAGTGTTAGTCTAGATTTAGTCAAGTAAATATCACAAGATTTTAGTCGACTAAATCTACAGGTGATTTAGTAGACAAAAATGTATTTTGAGGGCCTTGATGCCTTCGTAATGACTGTTTTTACACTTGCTGAAAATAGCAGATCTACAAGCTCACAACGCGTCGCAGCATGCAACCAAGGGTAAAATGACTTATACTGGATCTCTTGTCCACTATAGTTCCTTCCTAACATTTTTGTCTAGTTTTTATTTGTTGACGAAATCGTCAGTATATTTAGTCTTAGTCACCATAGCTTAGTTTTCATGTAGTTTCCATTTAGCTTTCGTCAGTGGAAAAATGTAGTTGACGAACATTTTTCGTCTTAGTTTTAGTCGACGAAAACAACACTGCTAACAAACACATTCGGCGGCATCACATCACACAAATCATTGGTCCTCTCACACCCACATACTCCCAGGACATCATTAACCTCAGACGAGCCATCATCACTCACCCACTGTAGCACAGTCACAATATAGCAGATGACAAGTGATCACCTCCTCAATCATCACACTTCACAACAATGCCATCTGGATGCAGATACAACATTGCCGCAATAAACCAACTGCCTCACTGACTGATGTGTGTTGTACATTGGATGTCTTTTGGAGATTTATTGTGTTCACCTGCATATGTTGTGTTGTTGTGTGGAGGGAGAGAGGGGGGCCTGAAAAGGTTGATAACCACTACAGCTTCTGTTTCTTGTGTGTTTCTGTGTTGACCTGCAGGCTGTAAAACCTAGCCCCTCTGGGACAATACAGACAATGAAAACTAATCTAATCTGGGTAGTCCAGGGGCTGAACACATTGTGTGTATAGCATCAAAGCAGTCATTCTCAATGTTTATACCATTTCAAGGACCACCAGTTTGATATAATGCATTTAGGCCACAGAATCCCTCCATTTGATACCATTGTCTAATTTTAAGGAGAGAGACAGAGCCTAAAGACATATTTGTATTCCTTTTTATATTACATTGTATTATCATATTCTATCCTATCCATTCTGCATTCTACTCTCCTCTATTTCCAATTGGGAATGAAGCCAAAAAAGAAACCATAAAAAAAGGTTGTATGGTAGGCCTATGTAATAAAGAGAGAGAGAGAGAGAGAGAGAGAGAGAGAGAGAGAGGGTGTAGTCATGTAGTGTGTGGATGGATGATGGGAGGAAATCCCAGTTGCGTGTGAAGGCTTCCCCCCCTCCTCTGTCAGAGGATCTCTGTACTCATAACCACACATCTGGCCAGCACAAATCACACATGATGTCACAACACCATTAATTCAGCACAAAAACCCCAATTTCACAATTCAACACAGAATCACCAATCAAACCCAAATCAACAATATCACTATGACACATCGACACAACACAAATCAAATCAAATGAACATAAATCACATGAATTCAAGTTGAATTGATGTGAAACGACATGGTGATTTTGATTTGGGTTTGATAATTGCAATAATTTCACCCTAAATTCAATTCAAAAACATCCAGCTATACACGTTTCTGTCAACACCCGCCTTTTTTCCTTCAGGACTCGAAAAAACACGTATGTCTGATAAGCTATAATATACACAGTAAAACCTTACTGCTATATATTCTACGGTGGAAACGTGAATGGTGGTTAAAACCTAAACAGATCGGGTCGACGTTTATACGGTGAAAGTCGGTTACATTACATATAATAAAATAATAGGCCCAGTTATACAATAGCACAATGTACAGTAATGTATATGTATGCATTGGCTCGGTATCCTCTCTCGGGTTGCATAATATCATCCCTGATTCCCTGCATGCCATCATTGACATGATGCTGCTGATGAGAAGATGGATAGCAGGAGCACGAGGACACGACAATATACAGCCCTAATATGAATTATGGTCCCTTCTCTATAGGACGGCATCAAATATAAACACGTCAATATATCCGTGTCCTGGCCATGATACATGGAAAAACACGAGAACACACACACACACACACACACACACACACACACAGCAACAGCAGCAGCATGCATTAATAAGAGATGTGTGCGGCTTTATTTACCATCGGTATAGACGTCGTATATAGGCTACCAATATCAGCCACGCGCATCATTAATGCATTGTTCGCCGTTCGCACGGTACGAGGTCTAAAACAAACAGCCAGTCTCAGTCATCTTACCTGGGTAGCTTTGTGGAACTGCTTTTTCAACCCCGCGACAGACATATCTCTGCGTTGTTGTTGGGTTTGTCTTTTACGCCGATAATGAACTCCACCTGCAGCCTCAATTAATAAAGAACAATAACGCTAATGTCGGATTACAATACTGACTGGCGTTCGTTAAAACATATGCAGTGCGTCCGTTTTTGTTTTTCTGTCTCCCCCCCACTATAGTTAGCTGCTGTGTCTGTTTGGGACTCAGCGGTGTATAATATGTCGTGAGTGTGCTTGGATTGTTGGATGGAATGGTTGTTGCAGCGGATAGGCTGGCCGCCTGCTGCCTGGGTGGGGATCTATTTTCAGGTGGGGGGCTGGGTCAGCGCTGCCGGAACGCTTCACCACGTTTCCTGTGACGTAAAAACCCCTCCCTCCACCATATACCGCTTTCTCTCTTGTGCTGCATCTCTCTCTCTCTCTCTCTCTCTCTCTCTCTCTCTCTCTCTCTCTCTCTCTCTCTCTGGTGCTGCAAACGGTCCCGTGACTGATGAGTGCACGACGAGATGCACTGTGATTCATTTATACATAATACCGACATTAGACAGACAGACAGACGGACGGACTGTTTCAGGACCTTGGACAGCGGCTATGAATGAAGTAAAGTGTGTATTAACTATTAACAGATTGGAGCATAATATAGTATAGTACATTTCAAGCACAAGTTACAACTCAATGCAAAACTAGCTGTTAACTGTGGACGACACCATAAGCATTACACTCGTTTACAATAGGTTCCACCATGTTCAATTCGTCATGCAACAGCTAACAGTCTGTCAATTCAATTCAAATGGCTTTATTGGCATGAGAAAACATACGCGTTTTAATGCCAAAGCATTAGTCATGTGTGCACTGTGAAATGCACAGTGATTACATACCGACACAGACAGACAGACAGACTGATGACAGACAGACGGGTTTCAGGACCATGGATAACGGCTGACAGTCTGTCACTGCGGCTCCCCCGTGCGGTAAAATACATTTACTAAACAGGAGTAAAGACGGCAGGCCATAGACGTATGACAAAATGTGATGAGGTCAGCACAAATGTGGGCATTTGGGCAAGTGGCTATGGCTGTTTTTTAGCCCAAGGAGTGTATTCTTTGTGCAAAACTAATGCTTGGAATGGATTCAGAATCATGAATCTTAAAGCATAAAGGAAAGTTTGGGGGGTGGGAGAGAAAGAGGGAGAGGAGAGAGGGGGGTTGGGGTTCCAGGACCATGGACAGCGTATAACAGGCTCACGGCTGACATTCTGTCACCGGCGCCCTCATGTGGTAAGTTGAATCTACTACAGGAGTAAAAATGTATCAGACTGTGGTAGACAGTATGTGGTTCTCAAACCTTTTAATTTACCACAACCCCCAGGGCCCAGTTTGATATGCGTGTGTGTGTGTGTGTGTGTGTGTGTGTGTGTGTGTGTGTGTGTGTGTGTGTGTGCGTGCATATCCCTGATGTTCAGTATATGCCCATATATGGGGAATAAGGTACAAGGACAGACATTGGGGATGTATTGTGAGCTTGTAGATCTGCTAAATGTGGCTGATGTCCTTCGGTCCATCCATCTTCAACCGCTTATCCGTAGTCGGGTCACAGGGGCAACAGACTTCCAGAGCAGCATTATAGTAACTTCATCCCGGGGGGTCCCGAGGCGTTCGAGATGTTGGAGATATAAACCCTCCAGCTCATCCTTGGTCTGCCCTTCGGTCTCCTCCCATTGGCTGCAGGCATGAGGTTCATATTGTGTTAGGCATGAGGTTTGTGTTGTGATGTCAGATCAGAGCTTGGCAAGCCTATATAAGGAGGTGTAGGATCAGACCATTATTACTTCTAGCACTATAGGGTAACGAACGAGTGAGTAAAAAGTACCATACACAGAGCCATCGAAGAAAAAGTCAGAGAGACACACAGATCGCCCATCTGGTCAGAGCAGCTTTCTCTCGCTATGGATGCCGGGGAGAAGGACAGCGAAGAGGACACGCTCCACGCGACCTTTAAGAAGTTGAGGGTAGACGTCGAGAGCCTGCCCACTGCCGTGAACGCGCCAGAGGGTGTGGCATCCAGAGTGGTACCGCGGGCTTTCCCCGACCCCATCAGAGAAAAACCCAACAAACCGAGTCACCACGCCAGGGACGACTGGCATGTCTGTGTCAGAAAGCCATCCTCGTCGCCCAGAGGAGCCTCCAGGAGCCGGACGAATAGCAGGTCCGAATTCCACGTCCTACATCCATCCGCGTTCACCTATGGTGGCGCCGTGGCAGCGCCCGCGCTGCTGCCACCTAGCGTCTGCCCCAAACGCCAGCGCCTCATGACCGACGGGCCCGACGCCACAGAGCTCGTTGGCAGAAGACCTCCCGATTATCACAAAGAGCCGGCGGCATCTTCTGACAACATCTCGTCGATGTCGAGAGTTTCTGTGGGGTATGAATCGAACAGTGCGGTCTCTTCCTCGCCCCGAGAGATCCCTACCGTCGTTATCACCCGGGACAGTGGGAGCACCGGGACGTCGACGGAGGTCCGCAGCCCAGAAGAAGGTGCCCGTGACGCGTCCGGACCCGTGGCGTCGATGCCTCAGAGACCCGTGGTCGCGGAGGCCTCTGACGTCCAGGTCTACTCCTTCACGGAGCTTCGCAACGTTATCTCAGAGTATGAGAAAAGCATCCCAGCTATGCCATCATCGTCTTTGTCGTCGGTCTCGCCCCGTTCTTGCTCAGAGCAGGCGCGGGCCTACGTCGACGACATCACGATAGACGACCTCTCAGGCTACATGGAGCATTACCTCTACATCCCCAAGAAAATGTCACACATGGCCGAGATGATGTACACCTAAAACAAGTTTAGGGTCTTTATTATCATATAAATCATAGATGGCCACATTATGTCTGAAAATTCATCTCTTCAGACTGAAAGCCTATATGGGTTGTGCACATAACCACGCCCTGCTTCTGTGCCTCTCGCCTAAAGTATAGTTCTTGAGGAAGAACTTGAGCCACGTGAGACAACCGAGCGAGCGAGTTGCCGTGTCGAACGGGGAACTACTCCGAAGTCCCGTTAGTCCGAACATGCACTGCTCCCGTGCTTGCGGTTAGGTGGCAGAAAATAGTAAATAATGTTCCGGCGAGAGCATTTTCCCCATCTGCCACTCAAAGTGGCCAATGACGTTGCATCCTTGCATACTCCACCTCTGGCTTTTATTTTTATTTTGCCAGACCACACAAAATACTTTTATTTGTATAGTTTTGTTTAGACAGTTATTGCTGTGGTTGCCATTAAGGCAACTCAGAGTTGTATGACAACTCTGTTCACTTCATGGGGCCAGTCCAATGGCGGCTCTTCTACATTGACCTCTATTGGCGAAGAGTGACAAAGGGCTGGATTGATAAGTCCCGAAGTTTACGGAATGCATTGGAGTTTATGGGCTTTTTTAGCCTGACAAATGAGTTACATATGAACCACGTGACCTGGCTGTCCTTTCAATGGCTCTGGGGCAACCATGGGACTATAGTAATTCCGCGATATTTTATAGAGTAACCCCAAAAGGTTTTGTATTTATTATTCTGCCCCCTGTGATGGCATGTGGGTTAATAGTACATCCTCATCATCATGTATTACTTAGTGAGCAACTCAAGCCCACACTGTTTCTTCAGTGTGGTCAGTGCAAAGCCCAGATCTATGTGAAATAGACATTAGGTATTTGAGCATGTCAGGTGCACGCCTTCCATCCATGGGAGCAGACTCGGAGAGTAAAAAGACTTACTGTGTTTTAAAAACATTTGAAAACATGTTTAAGAGGGTTTATTTGTCACTCACTCATACAGGTACAATCAGTCAAATAAATGCTGGTGGGACAGAATCCACAGAGAGTGTGCTAATACAACAACACAATCTAGAATAGCAAGAAAATAAAAATGGAACAATAAGCAATAATACCGAAAGTACAGGTAAAACTAGCTCAGGTCTAGAATGTTAGATGGATAGCTCCTTCTAAGCTATGGACCAGAGCTAAGGTAAACAGTCGTATAACCTCTTAAGCCTTATATAATTTAGCATAAGGGTGTCAAAATCTAAATGTGCATGAGCAGAAGCTGTCAAATGTGCAAAAATGTCAAGAAAACCATCAAACACATTGTCTTTTGATGCATTGAGAAAAATAAAATAATAAACACAAATGTATTCAGGCCAGGTGCTGTACACTACCATATATTATACAGTAATTACTTTCGTGGTGTTGTGCCCCAGCAACCTGCAGCATGTGTGTGATCCATTAAAGGTGTAATCGGTAACTGTCAACTGGGATTCAAACCCAACTGAAAAGTCTACTGCTGAACTAGTACAGTACAGGAACACCTTCATGCAATACCACTTGTCAGCCAGTAGGTGTCCTATCCAACCACATGATCTATTATTCTATTAGAATTGTAGGGAGACAAACAACCAGTTAGTTTATAGGCTACTGTATTCAAATATTCTACTATACATATACACACTATACATCACAAATGTATATATACATCAATATGACATTTTATTCACTACAAAACGTTATGGACTACAGATTTAAGTAGCACAGGCACAACACAACAAAAACATGTACTCAACAATCACTTGGTCTCAGAATATGAATAACTAAGTAAGACATGACAACATTTAAACAGTCAGTCATACTGTAGCCTACTATTCCATTGAATAACTCTGGACAACACTATCACATGGCAACATTTAAACAGTGCAGTCATATACTGTACCAATTCCATTGGCATGAGATTGCCTCATCACGTCATAGACACTTGTAGTGCCTAAAGGTAAATAAAATAAACATGAGTGGACAAGTGGTTTCAATTGCCTACTAATTAGTTGGAAAAACAAACACATCTGAACTGACGGACCTTAATGCAACTGTTTTCAGCCATAATTCCAGCTATAAAGTTCTAAAACCATTTAGATTCAAACTACAGTGGAAGCAGCTGTCCTTGTCAGAAGGACTTATCAGAAGTGTCTTTAAGTTTAACCCATTAAAACTGGGAAAGCATCCGTGTCATTTTAGATTGTATAGACAAGACCTGAGGCCGATTCTACAAATGCCTTCTAAATCAGTAATTCTCAAATTTTCAAGATTCGAAAAGATAAAAAATAAAAAAGCTGGTACATCTGCTATTTTAATGGATTAATGAACATGTTTGGTTCAAATACTGACCGTGCTGCAGTGGGAAGTACACGTCGTCATAATCATCATCAGCACTGCTTTGATTGGTTCTAGCTGAGCCCTGATTGGTTCCCTGGCACTGAATGTATCTGTAATTAAAAGATAGTGCCTAGATTTAGCAGAAAAGAAGAAGAAAATATGGAATCTACTGCTGTTGTGTTTATAGTCTACTGTACATATATATACCTGACACAACGTGGATCTGTAAAAAACAACAAAAAAACAACAACATAAATATTTGAACGTTTTAAATCTCTATTATGCTATGCGGTGTGTTTCTATCCATCTAATGTAGCAGTTGTCACCTTTGGATGTTCTGTAGTAGAGCAGGACCAGAAGGATGCTCAGTAGAATCACAAGTCCTACAACGATGAGTCCTACGACCACATAGGGAGGTCTCTGTTCCTCTCCCGGTGGAGAACTGTGTTCTACAGACGCGGAACCTGCTCGCAAAGAGAGCTTATTATTGAATGGATATTTATGTGTTATTTTTGAGTGGTGCAACCACTCCAAGGAACAGCAATGTCTGTGACCTGTGTTGGTTGGTTAACCTATGTGTTGGTTAATGAGCACCAGTATGTACCAGTAGGGGCCAGTGGGGGCGCCAGAAACAGAGAGAGAGAGAGAGAGAGAGAGGAGGGGGGGGGGGGGGGGGAGAGAGAGGGGAGATGCACCACTCGGTTCACACGGGTGTGATTTTATAATGATGAAAAAATATATAACAAACATTTTTGGGGGTTTTACAAAAACAAATCACACCCGTGTGAAGTGAGGGGCGCTCTTATCATCTAAAAATCTAAAATCTAAAAATAGCCGATTTGCTCGTCTACATATGCCGTAAATTATTCATTCATTGTCAAGGGCCTTTTAGTTTGTTAGGACAAAAATAATTAACTATAGTATAGCTGAATATATAACACATAGAATACATCTAGTGTCTTCCCCCCAGGGCCCCACTACCCAACCCCGCTCTTAAAGCCCACTCTATAAAACACTGAGAATATAACTAACCGAAAAAATAAATAAGATATACACCTGGATGGATTGGCTACACAGGGGACAGCACATTTTGGAAGTCAATGAATATAAATGTGACTTCTACATCTTGAATCATATGATAATAAAGATAATGTGTACCAATTTGTGTAAGGTTTGTAAATCTGTAGTAAACCTTAAGAACACCTGATGTGACTTCTACATCTTGAATTATATGATAATAAAGATAATGTGTAAAATGTTGTGCAAGGTTTTGAAAAAATCTGAAACCGATGTAGGACAGTGGAAGGAGAGCTGGATTATCCTTATGGTGTGGATATACAGTATGTGATACATATTATTACTAGGGCTGGGACTTTAACTGATTAATTAACGCAGTTTAATCGCACTTTGTTTTTGCACCCCAGAAACCTTTTCACTGGATGGATTTGAGGCAAACCAATCATACCGGTGCACGGCAATGGGAGAAGAAGCCGATCAGACCGCTTTGCTTGGCCTAGTGAATGGGAAATTTAGATAAAACCTCACTCATTGATTCACTCGTACACCAAAATATGTTTTAATTGAAACATAGTATATTCATAATGATATGAGAGTCCCAGCCCTAGCCTAATTATTACACAACTCTCACCTCCCACATGCATCCAGCTCGCTGGCGACACTCCAAGGTCAGAGACGCTACACGTGTAGAATCCTTCACCAGACTTGTAAACTCCGTGGATGGTCATCTGTCCTGTAGACTCAGCCCCGACGAGGGATCCGTCTTTATAGAACTCAGCTGGGCGGTCAGAGGATGGTTTAGCAGTTGCATTGACTTTGGACCAGCAGCGCAGAGTGACTTCACTTCCCTCCGTCACAGGAAGTGCAGGGCTCTCCAAGACCACAGCACCATCTGAACAATGATAGATAACAGCAGAATGGCAGAACGTTTGACTGAGGTTACATCACTCTGTCTGAACCATAGACATAAAGAGGTGGACGCCTCCTTCGGCTCTGGGGCGTGTGTATCTCGAGAGGAAGCAAAGTCAAAGTCATACGATTTGTCACACACGTTACCGCAGTGAAATTTGTTCTCCGCATTTGACCCATCTCTTGGAGCGGTGAGCCGCAGCCAAGGAGCGGTGAGCTGCAGCCGTGCCGCGCTCGGGAATCATTTGATTAGTAGATTTGACCCCCCCAATCCAACCCTTTGATGCTGAGTGCCAAGCAGGGAGGCACTGGGTCGCATTTTTACAGTCTTTGGTATGACGCGGCCGGGGGATCGAACCCCGACCTCCCAGTTTCAGGGCGGACACTCTAACCACAAGGCCACTGTCTGCTAAAGCAAGCTTTTGAGGAAGCATTGCGGAAGCTTGACAATCATGCCAGCCAATCACAATTTGCGTCCTCGCTTTTGTCTTCAATGTTTGTGTTAATACACACTTTTGTCTTCACTGTTTGGGTTTATACACACTTAAACATGGGCATAGGAGGGGCTAGCACCCTCAAAAACCCAATAAAACAAATAAAACACATGGTTGTTGATGTGCTGAACGTACCAGTCACGGTGATACCGACGGTTTTGCTCTTTCCCTCGGAAGACTCACACCAGTAAAGTCCGCTGTCAAAAGGGTACATGGAAACTGTGGCACATCCTGTGGCGCTCATCTTCCCCCAGCGCCCACCGCACAACTCCGAGATGACATTGGCTTGGACTCGTCTCTTCACTCTCCACACGGTAGAGTTAGACCTGCCCTCGCAGCTCAGGGAGACAGACTCGTATCTAAAGAACTGAGATCTTTGCGGACTGAGTCTGAGGGAGGCTGCATGGGGGGGGGGGGGGGGGGGGGGGCGTCAGAGAGACAGAGAAGGAAGTTGAAACTTCTACCTTCCTACCTACTTCTTCTATTTGCACTTGTAGCTTCAGGGCAGCCCTACCCGAAACCAGAGGTATAGGTTTACCCTACCGTATACTCAGATCCAAGTTCAACGGTTGTATTCATTCAAATAAGATTGCAGCTTTAAAATCAAATAATTAGGCAACTCTAACAATACATATATTATATGTATTGTTAGAGTTGCCTAATTCCATTGATAGTTATGGATGATACGAACACCTGGTCAGTAGAAGACACTTCAAGACAGACTTACGTCTCAGAACATCTCCAACTTCTGTCGAGACATTCACCATGGAATTAACCACTATGAGAGAGAGAGAGAGAGAGAGAGAGAGAGAGAGAGAGAGAGAGAGAGAGAGAGAGAGAGAGAGAGAGAGAGAGAGAGAGAGAGAGAGAGAGAGAGAGACAGACAAAGAGAAAGAGAAAGAATAGGGGAGTGGAATTGGCCATTTTAGGATTTGAAGAAAAATGTACATTAACCAATAGGCAAGTACAATATTTGTAGTGTTTCTACTCACAGACTAGAAGGTAGAGTGATGTTTGCTTCATCCTGTGTCGCTGCTCACTGACTGACTGACTGACTGTCATGACAGTCACTCACTGACAGTCTCCTCCCACCTAGCATGGGAGACACATCATTTCGGGAGCGGATGATTACTTATTATGTTGTAGTCTGCTTTGTAGTCATCTGGCCGGAACCCCCAAACCGGAATCATAATGAACCAAAACAATTCCCTGCATCATCATCATTTTAGGACCTAATAAAAGCCTTTGATGTGGCGTATGAATTCTTCAAGTAATTCTTTGGAATAGTTTGTTTGGTATATTTATTCCAACTCGTAGTGACTGGCGAGACTTAAAACAAACAGGGGGGAACATAACTCTATGGGATTCCTTGGCCAGCTGGACAATTTTCTGCATGTCACTCTGTTTCCTATCTGTTGCTATCAATAAAAGGTTCAGATTTTTTTTCTTATAAACATAAAAAAATAAAACACTATGCAGATGTTTGAGTGACGAAAGTTACTGCATGCTAGTAATATAGTATATAGTATATAGTATATATTATTTTATTTTGCTTATTAATGGATTGAGATGACTTGACTGGACTGGACTATGATGGACTAACAGTTTTATGCCATGAAGTTGCCCCAACAGTGTTTCTTTCTTTTGTCCTTTGTGTTCTCTCTGTTGATACTTTTATATGTTATGGTTGCACTAACCGGAATTCCGTTGTATGTCTCATACAGTGACAATAAAGATCTTATATATACACACACTCATTCAATTGCTCAAAAACACGCTCACTGCACACCACCATCAGCTCACCTTTGTGAGTTGTTTCGGAACAAACAGCTCTGTGCAAGTGGCTTGGAAACATCTGTTTGTTAACCGCAAGCGGTTTAACTGGGTGCACAACCTTTAAGTTCAGTGGTGGGCTGTAGGCGTTGCGTTCTGCATCAGTGGAAAAGATGTTCAGTGGTTGTTGCTGGTGGCAAACCAACCACGGTCCTCTACTGCAAGTTCAAGTTCAAGTTTCTTCACTGCCCTGTAGAGATGCTTTCATTATCGTTTTAGTAGAAGAGAAGAGAACAGGAAGTCTTGCATGAAAGGACGTTTCGAACAGCGAAACCACAAAAGCCCATGATATGTGCTGTTGTGGTTTCTGGTTTGTGTTCAAATCATACCCTGAAGAAGGCAGTCGTCTGCATGCCGAAACATTGGTTTTCTTATACTCTTCTTATACTATAAAATAAATTATTGGCACTTTGACCACCAGTGTGTGAGGCCACATTCTTGTCCCTTGAACACTATACCTTTTTGTGTTAAATTGGTGTCACAGTATGACACTAACTCAACACAAATAATTTGATTGAATAAAGAAAGAAAGAAAATCCAAGCATCATTACAATCAAGTGAGGTACTATATCCCCGTTATTTATTTATGGAAATGTATATCAGAAAAAGAAGAACCAGGGCTTGTTACACACACACACACACACACAAATTGAGGCAAATACAGACAGCCGTGCATATTGATTGAAGTATTTATTAACAGTTTGCAGAATTACAGTACATCTCAAGTACAACTCAATACAAAAACTGTCAACTGTGAGTGGACGACACCATAAAGTATTACACTCGTTTACCACATGGAGCGGAGTAGAAAGAACAGAGATTTGAAAGTTCGTAGCGGTCGACAGTATTTGCGCGAAGAAAAAAAAAGAAGCAGAGGGACAGTTTCATATGTTAAATGGATACATTTCTGGTGATAAGCTTAGAATTTTTACAGCAACCATCTGTAAGTGCTCTTACAAAACACACATTGAAAAGTAATTTGAGAAAAGAATAAGGAAGAACACACATACAAAGGACATACAAAGTGAACATTTGAGATAAATAAGAATTGATAAAAAAAACAAAAATGTCCCAGTTTTCCCTAATTCTGCTGATACATACAACAGTTACAAAGTGCTGTACAGTGGACAACAAGGTAAAAAACAATCAATTTAAAAACACAAGATTAATAACACCACAAGAAGAAAAGCAAAATAAAAAAGACAACAAAACATTGGCCTGTACAAAAAGGTCAGGTAGACAAATCACAGCTCAAAATAGAAACGAAATAAATATGTTTTCAGCGACTTCTTGAAAATGTCAACAGACTCTGCGTTCTTTATAGAAAGGGGGAGGGCATTCCACAGTGTGGGAGCAGCTACGGCAAATGCCCGGTCGCCCTTAGTTACCCGTTTAGTTGCTGGAATATTCCAGTAGGCCCTTGTCTGAAGACCGGAGTGATCTTGCATTATGTTTTGGAAGCAGAAGGTCTGAGATGTAGGGTGGGGCCAACCCATCTAACGCCTTATAAGTGGTTAAAATAATTTTTAAGTTGATTCTGGATTTGATGGGTAACCAGTGAAGTGAAGCGGGCACCGGTGTGATAAGGATATGTGATCTGCAATTGGTGTTTGTAAGAATCCTGGCGGCTGTGTTCTGAATTAACTGTAGTTGACGAATAGATGACGCGGTGAGGGAAGTATATAGTCCATTACAGTAGTCGAGTCGGGAAGAGATGAATGCATGAATATTTCTTTCTAGGTCTTGAGTGGAGAGGAGTGGTTTTATTTTAGAGATATTACGTAGGTGGAAAAAACAAGACTGGGTGAGCATCTTTACATGAAACTTAAAATTCATGTGGCTATCAAAGAAGACACCCAGGTTTCTAGCAGAGTCTTTAATATTAGAAGCCAAAGGGCCCAGGGATAGCCGAATGGCATTAGCGATGCTTTCGGGGCCGATGATGAGGGTCTCTGTTTTACTAGGGTTAAGCTGCAGAACGTTTTGAGCCATCCAGTTATTTATAGCTGTTAAACATGCAAAAGGACGATGCAAAGGAATCGATTAGGCGAACGAATGGACAGGTGAGTTGATGACATATTGCTACAGATGCATGTAATACAGTAAGTTTGCTGATATCTGTGTGCTTGAAGGAAATATATAGCTGGGGAAGAAGGCGAGCGTCTCAGCCCACGCCCCGGGACGCACCGCGCTGGGCCCATGCGGTCTGGCCTCACGGACGTCGCAGCCCCCCCCCCCGGCCGCGCCTCACCTGGGCCTACCTGGTTGATCCTGCCAGTAGCATTATGCTTGTCTCACTGCAAGATGATCACTGCAGCCAAGGCCACAACTAACACCGTCTCAATGATTAAGCCATGCATGTCTAAGTAGTAAGTACAAACGGCTTGTACAGTTTGTGCCAAAAGCTCACAAAAAGTGAGTTATGGTTCCTTTGATCACTCCTCAGTTACTTGGATAACTGATGGCGGAGGAATCGAACCCGAGATCGAACCGGGAACCTCACGGTTGCCACTCGGCTGCTCAGGGGCCACTCTACCCCCTATGCCACTGCCGCCCATTAGTGGTGATAGACTCTGACACCAAGCCTCACCCGACCTACTTATCATTTAGATTTTTCCACATAGTTCCACTGTAATATCTTCCATGTTTACTACAATTACATTGATAACATTGTTTCAATTATTTTGTATTCAAACTCATATTTCACATACAAAGAAAGTAAGAAACTCCTCCAGATCTATAGAGGGTATGCACGTGACATCATCCTCAAACCAGGAAGTTATGCAGGAACGCCTACTGAGTGGCAAAAAACTACTTTCTGGCCTTGACAGCCCATACATCCACACAGAAAAGTCCCATCTGATTGCATTAAACGACATTAAACAATGTTAAACCCACTTTGCATGTTGCTTTGCCACTCGATGTGCCATTTACTTTATAAGCATGCGCATACCCTCTATTGCTCTGTTAATTCTGAATCGTTCATAATGGTCTGGTTCAAGTTCAAAGTTTACTGTCTGAGATGTGTCGTGTTCCCTACTGCACAGCATGTGGTGTAGATGTGCTGCAGACGAGGCGTGGAAAGGACAATTTACGAGTTGAACGATGTGTCCTCCTGAGTGGCATCTCCACTTAGGTTACGATCTGAAAGGACATTATCAATTTAATTTAAATGTGTTTTAAAAGAGTTTCATATTATGTACATATCGTTTCTGTCGGGCAGAAACCTTCCATCTCTCCACTTTTTCTTCCCCTCCCCATAAATTAATACAAAGTAGGTAGTGTCTAGTGAGGAGACACTAAGGATGTGCGGGTTGAACCAGAAAAACAGCTTTTTTCTGCAACTTAGGAGAAAGCGAGAAATGAAAAATGAGAAATGAGAAAGCGAGAAATGAGAAAGCGAGAAAAGAGAAAGCGAGAAAAGAGAAAGCGAGAAATGAGAAAGCGAGAAATGAGAAATGGAAAAGCGAGAAAGCGAGAAATGAGAAAGCGAGAAATGAGAAAGCGAGACATGAGAAAGCGAGAAATGAGAAAGCGAGAAATGAGAAATGGAAAAGCGAGAAATGGAAAAGCGAGAAATGAGAAAGCGAGAAATGAGAAAGCGAGAAATGAGAAAGCGAGAAAAGAGAAAGCGAGAAATGAGAAAGCGAGAAATGAGAAAGCGAGAAATGAGAAATGGAAAAGCAAGAAATGGAAAAGCGAGAAATGAGAAAGCGAGAAATGAGAAAGCGAGAAATGAGAAAGCGAGAAATGGAAAAGCGAGAAATGAGAAAGCGAGAAATGAGCTTTACAAAATAAAGTAAATAAATAATGATATCCACGTAAAAGTGGATATCATTTATCTAGAAATGTCTACAGCAAGATTGCATGGTGCAAATCTGGTACCCACGTCTCTCTCTCTATCACCCGGTATAACCTAAGACTCATACCGTAACCACAAGGGTGGTTAAATCACCCTTACAAAGGCTCTTGTAAGACACTAGTCTTCTAGAACAGTGTTTCCCAACCTGTGTGTCGCGGAGCTTTGGTGCTCCGTTTGATGTGTCCAAGTGCTCCGCGTAATTTGACCGAAATTAAGTTATAGTGTTACTTTCTGTCAAATCAGGCGGAACACTAACTCTCCCCCGAAGGCTTCTTATAGTTGCGTCGTTGTTGTCACACGTCCATTAGACGTGCGATAACATCAACACGGAACAATAGACTAACGACCCTCGGCCATTGAAATGTTAATGCTTAGATGCATGCAGAAGAGGCTACATTTCGCTCCCTCCAGAAAGACTGGAGCGCGCAGGGCGCAGCCACATGCACATAGACAGCAAACGCATACAGTCCTACATGTCCCGACCTAGCCCAAACATTTAGATTCTCGTAGTCCCGACCCAAACACGTAAAGTAAACGTGACGTTGTTGTGATTAAACATAATGTGCCACGAAAAATAGCTGTCCATAGATGTCCAAACATGATCGCCTCGTTCGGCCAACAAAATATATCTCCCTCCCTCCACAGAAGCGCAGTGATTTATTCTTCGTCGTACACGTGTTATGCTTGCATGCTGAAAATGGCTGATCTACAAGCTCACAACGCGTTGGGGACGCAACGCGTTGTGAGCTTGTCGATCAGCTATTTTCAGCACGTGAAAATAAGCAGGCTGTGAGAACTGAGACCCTGCACAATAAAAGCATGCCGCTTTCACAAGTTGGCCCATAATAAAGACAAGGAAAAGGATTAGGTGGCATTTCACATTGCATATGAGCATTTTTTTTAAACTGAGGCACTGTCTCTGTCCTTTTCATTCTCGTTATTTGATGAGTGCTGTCATGTGTGTTTTTATTTTATTATATTACTTTTACGTATATATTTACTTTTACTATAATATATATATATATATATATTATATACACCCCCCCCCCCCCCCCCCTAGGTGTTCCCCGAGATTTTTAGGCTATGAAAAGTGTTCCCTGGGACAAAAAAGGTTGGGAAACACTGTTCTAGAAGACTAGTGTCTTCAATAAGGAAGAAAAGCAAAGAATGGATGCTAGGGTTCAACTGTTCAAGTGGTTAAGTGATAATGTGCAATATAACATTTTAAGCTAAATTAAGATTCCTGCTTTCAATCTTTATACTGTTTGTCGCTTTGACACAACTGGCTTACAGCATAGGTTCAGACGTTAGAAAATGCACTATAATAAAGTAGTCATAATAAGGTGACATACACTCACCCTTGTCAGAATGCCGATCGCTTGAGGTCAGTGGGGACTCTGGGGAGAGTGTCCCGCTGTACCCGCTGTCATCAGCCCGACCAACACTCTGAGGGGTGCCTAGCAACCAAATATGAGACCGTTAGTATGTAGTGTACAAGCGTCATAATACTTTATTATACAACAGGTCGTTTCGAGGAAGTAATCTGATTGGTTGAAACTAGGCATGTAACGATTCACTCAACTCACGATACGATTCGTATCACGATACAATTTTCACGATAAAAAAAATAATAATAATAATCCAGAAATCCAGTATACTAAACAATAATTATAAAAGAATACATACTTTTATTGACTGGTATAGATAGATAGATAGATAGATAGATAGATAGATAGATAGATAGATAGATAGATAGATAGATAGATAGATAGATAGATAGATAGGATAGTTTCTAAACAATAATTATAAAATAATACATACTTTTATTGACTGGTATAGATAGATTCTAAACAATAATACAATTATAAAATAATACATACTTTTATCGACTGGTTTGAGATTTGGAAGAGGGCTGGCAAGGAGGGCTGTACCTGTGTCGAGACAGAAAAAAAGGCAATACTATATAAAAAATACAACTACCAATAAAACTATACATTTGAATACTACCAACAATAGTACTATACAGAAATACAGCCATAATAGTACTTCTATTAAAATAAATAGTATTAATAATACTACTCTTTACGTTTATATAAATACTAGTACTTTAAAGGGAAAAATAAAAATCTAGCAAAAGGCCTAGTACCAATCTGTGATTTGTCCAAAGTGTGAAAGGAACCCCCATGCCTTGTTCCTAAACAATGAGCAGCATTGAGCACGGGACTGTATGTAGACTTGATTTAGGTTTTTATCAGTCTAAACTTTAGACTGATAAAAACCTTTAAAGAGTCTAAACCTATGCATCTTTCCATGGAGGGGCAGTGTTGCAGGACCCATGCTCAGGTGCCAATCACACACACCTGTGACTCACATGGAAAGTACCTTCATCAGGCTGATGAAGGTCTAAGCGCCTGACTCACACCTTCACAACAGATTGATGTATATCTGATGCATGAGACTCGTTTACTGATGCAAGCTCGCAATGCATTTCCAATGGGAGTCACATGGTTTGACACAACATTTTTGTTGTACGAGGGGGAGGGGGGCAGTCGAAACACAGCCGAAAGCCGTACAACAAAAATGTTGTGTCAAACCATGTGACTTCCATTGGAAATGCATTTGGGCAGCCATGACACTTACCCTTTGTTTACATCTAGCATGCATCAATGTTGTATGCTAGATCGAAAGAAGTGAGCGAAGCCATAGCGACCGAAACGTCCACCTAATAAAGAGCAACATTTTTTGGCAAGTGTCTGACAGTGTGACCTATTCTTTGTCATTCAAAGATACCCTTTTGATTATTATTACAAAACGTACGTTAACGACTTCAGCCTAGTGCTGCACGATTAATCAAAACAATGATCGTGATCTAGATGCAGACAGCTATACAATCTCATTTCAAATTTTTAGCCAAGAATCGTGCAGCACTAGGTGGCTGTCCAATTCATTTTAGTTACTACATGTATTTGCTACAAGAGAGACTTTAAGAGAGGTTTAAGTCAAGCACTTTGATGCGGTCCGTTTAAAGTCACAGTTGTGGCGCCACATTTTGAATGTAGTAATGTTCAGCAACAGACTAAAGACAAACAATATTTTCACAGATTTTTTTTTTATCATGTGAGAATTGTGATATTAATTATTGTGGAGGAAAATGGAGATTCACATTTGAGCAAGAATCGTGCAACACTACTACGGCCCTAGTATATACATTTCGGCCATCTGCCGATCTACACGCTTACAATGCGTCACGATACCAATTGGTATTATTGAAGGGGACAATGAGGAGTTTATATGTTATACAAAACACAAATTAATATAGTTTCAAAAAGGTTCTCACCTGCACTCTCTTTCTGGTTGATTTCTTTTTCCTGGATCAGGCTGGTCTGTTCAAGGGCTAAATTATCTGCAAAGGAGCAAAATGTGATGATAAACACATTTACTGTTCATAACGAGGTCAAGGAACATGTTTAGTTTTTACATCTTTAGGCTATATCTCATTGTACTGTTGTAAGAGAACAATAGGCTCTATGCATATTTTGGAATGAACTCTTCCTATAGTTCCGGGCTCCTTCCACACTTCTTGATACCAATTAGCATACATTCAGTGCCACCTGGTGGACACCAGTTTTGGCCCTTGTTGCCGCCAAAGCCCATTATAAATTAAATTAAGAAATGTAATTATATTGTGCATGTAATGCGCATATCATCACCTGCACACCAGATTAGAGGAATTTTCGAAATATGTATTAATAAAAAAAACAAAAACAAAAAACACGAATATTTATTTTATTTTTTTCCAAAAAGGCGTCCAAAGGCGCCATTGGCATTATTGGCCACCAGGGGGAGGCGGCCAAAGGTGTCATGTGGCATGGAATGAGTTTAGCGTCATGGTTAACGCCGGGTCCGCATCAATATGCTGACGACCCCCATGGTGCCATGGGGTCGCTATTCCGACCCACAGAGTTTGGGATCACAAATCATCACATCACTCTCTGTCCGTGCGCCACTGTAACTCAATTTAGAGTAGACCAATTCACTCATTAAAATAATTCTGATTGAGAGTCCAAAACAAAGTAGCCTAAAGTATAGCTCGTATGCACCTTTCTGTTGATACATCAGACTCTGTCTATCTAGCCCAACTGTTCTCTCTAGCCTGCAGGCCCCTCGGCTCAAAGCATGTATAACAGAATATATCAGAATCAAAATGATAGAATTTAGCTTTAGAGAATTAGAGTTAAGCTTGTTGGAACGCAGGCTGTTGCGGACTGTCGGTGATGCGTGTGTGTGTGTGTGTCGTGTGCTCACGCCTTTGTGTGTTTAAACACGTGTGGCTGCTTTGGAGCATACACAAACTCAACAAAGTTGCAGGACCCATGCTCGGGTCTGACTCGCACACACACACACACACCACTCAGCAGGTGTGTGCCCAAAGAGGAGAGCATATTGGCGTTTAGCTGTGTTGCTCATTGCACAATTGTGCGATCCTTACAAGTTGTAAAGGTGACTAAACAACTATACAAATTATATAAAATACCAAACCAATTGGTATTATTGAAGGGGAGAAATAAACAACCGAAGTTAAGTTTGCAAACGTGTTTGTGAGGAGTGTATATAAACTTGATATACATTTATAATATACATATACATTACTTTGATTTGTCTCGTTGGATTCCTCTTCTGTACTACAGTAGTTGCCGTAGTAATTCCTACATTTTGGATATAGATATTTCCATATGACGGTCAACAACACTATACCCAGCCCCAGGCCTATGACCAGGCCTATGCCCAGGCCTGTGCCCAGGCCTGTGAGGAGACCAGCATGGTAAGCGGTTTCTTCCACCAGTGCTGAAAAACAACCAGTACAGAACATGAGGAACAATTCTTCAAGCAAGACATGAGCTCATTCAGCATGTTGACAAAATAATATTGAATGATATTGTGAATGTTTTAGCACTTAAGGGCGGAAGATAGAATGAAAACAATGAAAGGTTGTTTTTTTTACCCGGTTTCTGTTGCTGCATGTTGTACATGCAGGTGCATGTACTGTTGTTCTTCACTGACTTGGCAGTGACGTTTCTTCTGACTGTATGCAGACCATCAGGATCTGTGGTCTCCTCCGACTCTTCAGCAGGAAGGTGGTCGTTTCCTTCACCGTCCTGCCAGGACACCTTGGGTCGTACATACCAGCCTTCCGACACACATTGAAGAACCATTCCGTCGTCTAGGATGGAGATCTCACAGGGGACACTTTGAGGCTTGGAGACTGTCTGAACTAAGGAGAGAAACATTTAAAAAAAAATCTTTGGGGGGCATTTCTTCTATTTAGAAACTAGCAGACATTTAAATGAGGCTAGCGCAGAGCAGAATAGAAAAGGGTTAACCACTCCAGCATGCCTGTTCAGGGGGGGGAACATTCGCCAAACATAGCCGATCTATAAGCCCACAAAGTGTCACACGTTCTCATTTGATTGTTGATTGATTTGATTTGATTGATGTTGAAGAAAAAAAGCAAAAAAAGCAAAAAAGTACAGTTCCAACTTAAGGGATATTTCATGTTTCATTTCTACTCAGGCTATGTGGGGTGTTCACATAAGCCTGAGTAGACAATGAAATGACCAAAAGTTTTTTTTTTTTTTTTAAGTGAAATATCAGTAGAAGCAGAACAGTAATACAGTAGGGTTAGTATAAAAAGAATAGAAATAGGCTTAACGTACAGTAGTTCCTAAACCCGAATCCTTGATTTAAACAGAACCCATTAGGCGTTGTCAGTTGACTTACCGATGACAAGCTCTATCTCAGATAGATGCGTGTGTTGTTGTTGTGGGACAAGGCACCTAAGACAAAACAGTTAAGCGCTTAGAGCCTCTATTGCTGTCTCTATTGTGAGGCTGGTCATTATAGGCAAAGATCCATCCATTTCTCATCAAACTATAACTCTGAATATACCGGCGGTAGTCGAAGTCTCATTCACACAAGATGAAAATCATACTAGGGAGGTGTTCATTCTCGAGTTCAGCTGTAACCTTTGGTTAGTTTAGAGACCAATGTGCTAAAATATCAACAGCTGGAGCACACCGTCTCAGTCACAGCTGATTCACAGATGTAATCTTGTAGTCTTTCTATTCAGAAGTCTGGGGCACGTGTACAAGTAGGCCTGTGAGGTCAAATGGCCGGCCTCTCCAAAAGGAGGGCCAAGCAGTTAGCGAGGTACTGCTCAACATCAGTATGTCAACATACATGTATTATGGCAAGATACTACTGTAGTCTGTATGTAAAAATGGTCTTCTGTTCTGTCTGAATGCAATGGCAGTGTTCATGTCCTTTGTATAAGGTGCTCTTGTAACACCCAGGAATAGAGCCTGGGAATTGAGCCTGGGTCTCTCCTGCGTGGAACACAAACATATTAAACACTAAGCCAAAGGGATATCCCTACAGTATGACCCTGGCGAGATATTAGACTTTTTAATATGCCGTCAGGGTGAGGTTGTGAGCCACCCAGCTTCACTCATGTACTTTTGTTTATATGGACGATTGCCATAAACACAGTATAGCCTATATTTAAAACGGGTGTGCCTGTGGGTGTGTGTGTTACTGTAAGTTACCGGTATAGTCCAGCGTCCGAATGCTTCAGGTCACTGATCAACAAGGAGGTGTTTCCTTTCTTCAGCTCCCGCAGGAACAACTTGGTCCTGTCTTGGTAGGACGGGTTCTGCTCCGTGAACAAGTCCCCTCCATTTCGGTGAAGGTGGACAAACCGGGGCTGCAGATCCGGCCGGGTCCACTCCACCGTCTCGTCTAAAATGTCAGCAGGAGACCGCAGGCTACAGGGCAAGAGAACGCCTCTACCAACCACCCCAACCACCTTAGACCCACCGTCTGGACCTGGTTGATATAAAGATGTTCAGTATTTTAGATTAGATCGCAGGCGTGCACCAGCTAAACATGTTGGGATGTGATGAGTTTTCAAGCTCTTAAATTGGCTATTTTTACATGGCAGTTGTACGAAAGAAAATATGGCTTAAGTGGTTCAAATCAGATTAATCAAATATATAATATCTGATAGGAAAACAATTGATAGTTGCAGCCCTATTAGACTGTAAATATATTTTAAAGTTAAAACTTAATATTCTGTGATTCAATCTTACCTGTGGCTGTGTGGAACTGGAAGCAAATTAAGCAAATTAGCAGCACCCATATCATGGTATCTCCACACATGTCTCTTCCCCCTCTTTGGCCTACGATGGGAACAAACATAATAATAATAATAATAATAAACATAATAATAAAGGTGACTATAATGATAAAATGATAAAATACAATACCGATTGGTATTATTAGAGAACTAATGGACCAAAGTTAAGTTTCCGAACTGTTGTTGCTGAGTTGTATAGCCCTGCATGGTCCAGGGCTAAGTTGTATGCTGAATCATGTTGATTCATTCATGAGGAGTATGAGATCATACATTGTTTTAGCCTAAAATTTTGACTCTCGTAGATGTATATTTATCGATTCTGACATTTTCAATAAATGTCAGGATCGATAAATACATCTACAAGAGTATAAATGTCAGAATTCTACAAACGCAGACTACGGTATGTGCGGTTTTTTGGCGGCCATTTCAAAAAGGTTATCCGTCTCCCAGACAAAAACAGCAGAATAACCCCTTAAAACCTAGTAACATTTGTTTTGCTCTTCTACGCTTAATGAACTACCTAGACAGGTCGACAAATACAGTTTGTAATCGAAATCATATTCATTCCATTTTATGTTTAGCGACAATAACTTACCGACCAGAGCAATGTGACGAAGAAGTTCGGTAGGAGGGGTCTCCAAACATGCTGGATGTGATGTCATCTCTGACTCATCTGACTTTCGCAGTCTTGAAGCTGCGCTAGTACGGCACAGACCAGACATTATGCACAGACGGACCTGTTTAAGCCAAGGTTTTTACTGTTTCGGTCTAGAACCCGCCTACTGTATCCGGTAATGTCAACACACTCATAAAGGAACGCACGCAGACCGTCTCCGTATCCGTTCCAGGCCGGATCTGCTACCTCCAAAGCTAATCCACCGTCTACTATCCTGAGCAGCAGTGTTGCCAGATGTTCCGAGAGCAACAAGCAACCAGATATATGAAAACAAGCCCAAACGAAAGCGAGTTAACTCTAGTCTGGAGCAGTGGTTCTCAAACATTTTCATTGTCAAGGCCAATGAAATAAATGGGATTGTGCCAGTGACCCCCCCCCCCCCCCATTATTAGGCCCCAACCCATACAATAACAATATGGTGTTACAAAAATTGAATGTTTCCAAAACATTCCAGATTTGTAGCCTTAGATCAATACCAGATTAGTAACTATTGTATTTAATTATCTCACAATGTTTTGAAAATATCAGATCTATTTCAAATAGCCGATGCAGGATTGAAGTGGTTAGACTGTAGTCCAAATAAGAAACAAAAGAAGTAGTAATAATATAATAAAATATATACATAAAAGTGATTTTTATTTTCAAGCGATTATAAATAAGATAAACAAGAAGTCATTGGTAAAACTCTTAAACTAATATAAAATCCTTATATTCCTTGGTCTCCGCTCTCCGGTCATATTATCGAGCTTAAAGTGCAATCAATACAGTTGATCATTATTTATGAATAGCAGAGGACAAAAATTAAATACAACTTAAAAAAAACAAAAACAACAGCAACATAAAAACATCATACAGAGCAGTAAAGTATTGGAATCATGTTTTACATGTTGTAAAACAAATGAATAATAAAAGTTGACACATTCATTACAGGCCTATAATGTCATTGCCACATTTGGAGTGTATAATGCATTTATTGCAGGGCGGCTCCCAGTGGGAATCAAACCCACAACCCCCGGCTCGGCGGCTTCCTTGAGATGCACTAAAACGTCCAAAACACTTTGTGGTACTGAGGTTTTCAACGTGGGGCCCCGCAGGGACCCCGAGGGGTCCTTGAGGGGTGTTCCAAGGGTTCGAAAGGAATATAAGATCTGCAGGAGTGCAGATGTTATATTCCTTTCTACGTATAATCTGAATCTGATCCCAGTATAGGCTATATTCCTGAACTCTTCCAGACTGTGCTTGAGTCGAGCGAGCCTTTCCCTTGAAGTGGGTTCCAAGGGGTCCCAAAATCAGTAGTGTAAAAGTCACTAAGTACATTTACCTAAGTACTGTGTACAATGTTGAGGTATTTGTACTTTACTTGAGTATTTCCAATACTTTTACTTCTACTCCTCTACATTTATTTGCACATACATTACACATACATTAACGATTTCAGCCCCACATTTCGGCCATTTGAAAATAGCCGATCTACTGTACAAGCTCCATTGTGAGCTTGTAGATCTGCCATTTTCAAAATAAATTGAAAACTTGAAATTGGACATTCGGCACAATGACTACTTTTTACTTTTACAATTTAAGCATATTTAGCAGACACTCTTAATCCAGAGCGATTTAAATTAAGCAAGAACAAAAAACATGGCAATACATCATATACGTTAAAAAGTAGTTATCATTTGTTTACTTTTGGTACTTTAGATACTTTAAGTACACAGACGTGGACAAGTCTTGCCACCAATGATGATGGCTGCAATTCGAAACTGGCCTCTGTAAAATCTGAATCCCCCCCACCCCCCCACCCCATTTCCCTCACTGTATATTGTATATTTTCCCAGTGCTTGTATATTTTCCCTTTTTTGCTTCCCATATGATGAATTCCTGTTGTTCTTTAACTACATAGAAATGTCTATTTGTATGTCTCTAAATGGTTGTATGTCTTTAAATGTTTTGATGAATTGAACAATGTGGACCCTGTTGTAAACAAGTGTAATGCTTAATTGGGTCGTCCACTCACAGTTGACAGTCTTTGTATTGAGTTTGTGCTTAAAATGTACTGTAAATTCTACAAACTGTTAATAAATATTTCAATCAATCAATCAATCAATTTCCTGTTTTTGGCTTATATAGAAGTATATATTGTACGTCTCTAAATGTTCTGATGAATTGAAAATGTTGGACCCTATTGTAAACAAGTGTAATGCTTTATGGTGTCGTCCACAGTTAACCGTTTTTGTATTGAGTTGTGCTTGAAATGTACTATATAATTCAGCAAACTGTTAATAAATACTTCAATCAAACCAACACATTTTGTCTACATGTGTATGGACACATGGATGACCCCTGGTGGTGGTGTTTTGAAGTTCGTACATGTGCACATGTGTGGAGACATCCCATGGAGCTCAGTACAGTCAGCTGGTCTGAGGTCAGTGGTGGGAAAAGTACTTAAATGTTTCACTTAAGTAAAAGTATCAATACAGCATTGTGGAAATACTTGAATAAAAGTACAAAAGTATTGGCATAAAAATGTACTTAATGTAGCATTAGCCTACCAAAAGTACAGTGCAGAATGTCTCCTTTTATGTTTTCAAATTTATGGAAAAAAAAAAATGTTTTGAAAATAGCCGAAACGAATATAGGGCTAAGTGGTTAATGTATGTTTTTTTTAAATAATAGTGTCCTTGTTCAAGGCATATTGCATACCGCTTTATACTGCTCACCTGTAGTAAAAAATGCACAGGTTCCAAGTTGCATATAATGATGCTATGAGAATACTCATTTTTCAAGTAAATGTGCTGGAGTAAAAGTACAATATTTGGATCCGAGATTTATAGTGGAGTAAAAGTAAAAGTATTGGAAATTGGAAATACTCAAGTAAAGTAGAAGAAATACCTCAACATTTTACTTAAGTACAGTACTTAAGTAAATGTGCTTCGTTACTTTTCACTACTGGTTGGAGGTGGAACTGTGGCCCTGTCGCCAAGCACGCGTCATGTGATTCGATGAAGACGCGTAGATGAACTTCTTGATGGAAAGTCCTGATTAAATCCTGATTAAGACCCAGATTAACGTCTTAGTGAAGAAGACCTAGGTGAACTTCTTGATGGAAACCTATAGGTGTTAGTCGTGATTAAGACCCAGATTAACGTCTTAGTGAAGAAGACCCTAGGTGAACTTCTTGATGGAAACCTAGGTGAAAGTCCTGATTAAGACCCAGATTAACGTCTGAGTGAAGAAGACCTAGGTGAACTTCTTGATGGAAACCTAGGTGAAAGTCCTGATTAAGACCCAGATTAACGTCTTCGTGAAGAAGACCTTAGGTGAACTTCTTGGTGAAACGAAGTTTGAGGTAAGCGATGGCGAGGAAAATGATGGTCATGGACAGCAAGGCCACGTGGTTCTGCCACAATCCCCAGGTGGAATAGTCGACGCCCTGGTCCGTCAGAAAGTCTTCCCCCGTGCAGCTGAGGAGGACACAGAGCAATGGTTGCACTTTTTTTGGCTAAATACTAAGAAAATGTAACTAACAATAACAGATGGATCCTACATATTCACCCAACCATAGGTCCTTTCAAACGGGCAGCGATTAACGTGCCTCGCAATTCATTTTCAAGGAGACCTGCGTTTTTTGTGGGGGGTTTTTGTACGTGCGTCGTGTGGAGAAGCCGAGGGGCGACAATGCAAGCGTTCCCACAAAATTGTCGCACACGTGCTCGTTTTGTGCAAAAATTGCCTGCAACTGACCAGACCTGGATTCTGTTTGGCTTTGTTTTTACGCTTGCGTTGTCCTCATGAGCAGACCTGTCGATGATCCAGGCGACAACATCTGCGTTAATCAATGCCCGTCTGAAAGTGCCTTATGACTGCAGCACCAACCCATTACAGTAACTAAGAAATAACTAAATAAATGCCTAAATCGTCAAAACTAAAAATATAAATTGTAATAGAATAATAAACTTCTTAAAACACCTATCATTTACATAAAAGCTAAGACACAATGGATGTAAACTTCCCTAATTAACAATTGATCTTTAATTTCCTGTAACAAGTACGAAGTAAAAAGTAAGAACAATATGACATACCATTTGTTATCTAAAACTAAGGTAATCTGGAGTAAAACATTATGGAGTAAATTGAGTAAATTGCTTTCTTTGTTTTGTCCTGTCTACATGTGTGGTATGTGTTTGTTTTAGTCATTTGTTGTCTTCCAGATGTTTAGTGAATACAGTCCCCTAGCTGTGTTTGGTCCACATACATTCGTTTTTCCAGATGTGTAGTAACAGTCTTGTGTTTAGAATACTGTCATTAGATATTTCCAGATGTTTAGTAACACAGTCCCAGGTGTTTTTACACTGTCAAGCTGCCTGGTGATGTGTTGCTTTTCTTTGGCCACTGTGTGGCGATGTTGCACATCTTTAAGAGTTTAAATCACGTGCTGGCCTTGGTCTCAGCTGAACTTCTATTATGTAGCTTAATTTAAAAAGATGCGTGCGTGTGTGCCTTACACAAGTCCAGGCACTGGACTGCTGAAGTTACAGAAGGTCAAACCAACAAACTCGTTCACCTGCAGTGCCTGAATAAAAAGAGAATCTTCTTCATCATCATTATCATCATCTTTATCAATTATGACTGAATTGACATCACTGGAAACCATTATACAGTATCACACGTGTGTGTGTCTGTGTAGGATGTACTTACACCGATTCCATATCTTGGTATACTCAGGTACTTGAGCCAGGCCAACCAGCTCACGATACTGGGAAGATTAACTAACAGGCCTGCAAAGATCTGGACAGACAGACAGACAGACAGACAGTGAGTGGGGGTTTAGATGTGATTCCCTCTCTTATTTGAGGGGGCGCTATAGCTCCTCCGACATCCG
This sequence comes from Protomyctophum parallelum, assembly GCF_964188405.1. NCBI lineage: Eukaryota > Metazoa > Chordata > Actinopteri > Myctophiformes > Myctophidae > Protomyctophum > Protomyctophum parallelum. Next base: position 29,217,785 of record NC_139716.1, on the reverse strand, counting down.
GGCTTTCGGGATTACGTCTTATGGCAGCCAAGTCTATGGACTTTTTAAACGTTTGTTTAAAGCACTTTAAACAGAGTGGCAGCCAAGTCTATGGACTTTTAATGTTTCGTTTGTTTAGTGCACTTTTAACATTTCCAGGCGCCCCTTTTTTTCTTCCAATAATGAGCGCAGTTATGAACGACAGACCAATGAAGACAATGCACCCGAATCAAATAAATCAGCAGTGACCCCTTCGTTTCACACCGGGGGTCTAATAACCCTGTCAGTGTTTCTCTCAACAATGACCGACCCACCATTCATTATCTCTGGCATATTGTATTGTTGTTAGTACTACAGTATGCAGAGTATGTCACCCAAACACTCAAATCACTGCTTATACCTGCATGAGTAAGGTATGTGTGTGTGTGTGTGTGTGTGTGTGTGTGTGTGTGTGTGTGTGTGTGTGTGTGTGACTGTGTGTGTCTCACCATCATGAACACAAATGCGATGGTGATGAAGATGTTGGCGATAGCGACCACGCTCTGGTCAGCGGAGATGGCCATGCACATGGCTGTGGCCGTGTAGGACACCAGCGCTACGGTCAGCATGAAGGTGAAGAACGCTCCCACTGTGGCCTTAAACCCTGCAACACGCGAGCGCACACACACACACACACACACACACACACACACACACACACACACACACACACACACACACACACACACACACACACACACACACACACACACACACACACACACACACACACACACACACACACACACACACACACACGAAGGGTAAAGTGGTTAATGTATGTTTTGTAATAATAATACAAATCTACGGAGTAACTAGTAACTGAAGTTTTCAAATAAATGCATATGTACACACAAATTGACATGCACGCACATGATCACGTTACATAAAATACAGACAATTACAATTACAATACATACCGGTACATAAGATACGCATACTAATAATCCTCTAATAATAGAGGATATGCGCATGCATAAAGTGCGTGGCAAATCAAGTGGCAAGTGAGTTTAACATCATTAAATGCAATCAGATAGGACTTTTCTCTTTGGATGTACGGGCTGTCAAGGCCAGAAAGTAGATTCCTGCATAACTGATGTGCATAGTCGCATACCCTCTATACTACAGTAGCACCTACAGTAGCACACAATGCATGCATAATATATCCAGACACAATAAGATAAATAGTTAGTTACACAACGTGCACACTCTAGCACCATGAATGCATTTTGGACTAAATGTTATCAGATAAAGAAAGCCACGACACAAAAAAGTGGAGTGTGTATGTGTGTGTGTGTGTGTGTGTGTGTGTGTGTAATTTGATTCTTTTTCCCTTTTTAATTCAGTAACACAGAATGTGTCACTCATTCCCATGGTCATTTTATTAATTAACGCGTTCATTTGAAGTTTCATAATGTATTCTTCTGGCAGTAGGTTACTGTAATGTAGCCTATGTGTTATTGTATGCACTACTCTGTAAAATAAATGTATTTACCATGTGGAATAATAACCTTTTGCTTTTGTGAATGTCGTGTTTACGGTGCGTGTAAACTCACCTATCATAAAGTAAGCCACACAGCTGAAGACGACAGCAGGGACAGTTCTCAGGGTCAGGAGGTCAGACAGGATCTTACACAGGAAGTAGACGGACACGCGGTAGTACCCACTGATGGACTCGTGTCTGCAGAGACAGCGGGGGAACAAAGTACTCACATTTTTCACAAACCCATTCTGACCTGAGATCAGATTCTAAAAATGTCTTAACTACATCCTGACGGTTTTCTGAAAAAGCCTATGTTTCTATGTCATTCGTTCTTCGATTTTTCAAAAATAGCAGACCTACAAGCTCGTAGCGCACTGCTCGTATGAGCTTGTAGATCTGCTATTTTTCAATAGCTAAAGCATAACATAATGCTAACACCAAAAGGGGTTCCCGCCCAAAATGGGTTTTAAAGCCAAGGAGGTTCAAGGTTCAAGGCTGTAAGTATTACCTCATATTATGATGTTTTGTAATTATGTGCGTGCGTGCGTGTGCGTGCGTGCGTGTGCGCTGCGTCACCTACACAAACAACTTCCTCTCCTGGATGAAGAGTTCTGCTGAAGATAGAGCACTGAAACACTGGTTGACAATGACGAAGAACATAGCTCCAAACCTGAAACACACCGTCATCATCATCATCATCAAGTAATATGACATGCTATTGCTATACCAGATGCAGCATGTGTATTGTTTTTACCTCTAGTAACATAACACAAACCAATGATATTACAGCTGTTGTGCCTGTGTGTGTGCATGAGTGCCAACACTGTACGAATATGGTTCCTAAACACTGGGTCGGGACCCATTTGTGGGTCGTGGAGACTTTTTTATGGGTCCCTTTATATCTTGTTTCCTACGTTTTTTGTTTTTTTTAATATATATAGTTATTATTTTAAATTCTCCAAAAGACTACAATTTTCTAAAAAACTAAACTAAAAGTTAGTTTTGTCAGTAATATAATAATAAAGTAATACAATTACAAAAATAAAAATTCCATTAATTAGAAAACAAATGTTTAAGAAGTAGTGGAAATGCCCTACAAAGCCAACACGCAGTAATAACTTTGGACACACCAACATATTTGTGTATCCCAAAAGGTCAAATTAGCCTTCGTGATTTTGGGGGATAAACAATTACCTCAAGAACAGTTTGTGTTAATATCACATATCACTGGTATGTACTGTATCAGTTGTTGTTGTTTTTTTTCTTTTCGTAGTTACTGCAGGGCAGTAACTGGAGTACCTGTTCTGTATGCCACTGTGGTCTGCCTGCACACCAAAGAAAATGGCCCCGACAATGAGAGCCATCAGCATGGTGACTGCCACCTAAATACACAGACAAACAAAGGTTACGGTATATGAATTTGATTGACCACAAGAATCCTGGGAACATTCTGGAACATTCAACAAAAAATATCTACAAGCATAATGAATTTTTATAGCGCTTTTCCAAGTGCTTAAAGCGCTTGGTTACAGTGGTTCATTCATTCATACATTGGGAGGTGAAGCCGCGAACAGTCGACGCCAGCGTCCTCACTTCCCACATTCACACACCAATGGTGGCAAGCTCACACCGACCGACTCATTGAAGGCAATGTAGGGTGCAGTGTCTTGCCCAAGGACACTTCGACATGTGGACAGGAGGAGCAGGGATTCGGACCGCCGACCCAGGGATCATTGGACGACCTGCTCTACCTCCTGAGCCACAGCCGACCCTGCGGTCAACTTTAAGTATCTTACAGGTACATTATATATTCGAGTAATGTGTTGTGGATTATTCTACACACCTGAGCGACAGAGGTCTGGGGGTTGAGCGCCAGGTTCCTGAAGGTCCTCTTCATGACCCATTTGAACTGCGTGGAGAAGTTGGTGGTGTAGGTGATGGTCCTGGACGGCGGGCGGACGCCTCTCTCTTTACCACGAATGATCTTCTCTGCACAGAGACACGGAGAGAAGACACACGTGACCACTATGGGGCTCGGGCGATGGGACGAATAATATCGGCAATCGTACATTGTATGAGTATTGAGTATACAATCGCGGAATATTTGTATTAAGTGATTCTCTCCGCAATTGTTTTGTATTTTTATTTTTGCTGGAATAGGTAGAGAGGTCGCACAGACTAAGAATCCAATTTCAACAGGTTTGTTTCTTACATCAGGACAAACGGCTAACAGCCATCTTCAGTGTGACACACTGAATAAGGCTGTTAGGCCAAACGTTTGTCCTGATGTATACGCAAAGAAAGTACACACACACACACAGGACGTACCCAGTTCAGCCTGGGTCTCTTTGTAATAGTCACAGCGCCTGTATTCCTGAATCAGCTTCTCCTCGATGCTCTGTCTGGAGCTAGCGGCAGCCTCTGGGTCCACAACTGAGCAGAGGAGAGGAGAGGAGAGGAGAGGAGAGGAGAGGAGAGGAGAGGAGAGGGGAGGGGAGGGGAGGGGAGGGGAGGGGAGGGGAGGGGAGAGGAGAGGAGAGGAGAGGAGAGGAGAGGAGAGGAGAGGAGAGGAGAGGAGAGGAGAGGAGAGGAGAGGAGAGGAGAGGAGAGGAGAGGAGAGGAGAGGAGAGGAGAGGAGATTTTTCAATTGAAGTGAATGCTGTAAAAAGCGAGTTTGCAGACTGATACATTTATTTATTCATTTATTGACCCCCCCAGTCCAGCGTATAGCACACAGAATAACTCTTATACTTTCGGGCCCCTTCCCCAATTGCTGTTAGCGATTATGCTAATTAAGGCTCCAGCTGTTCCATTCGTCAAACATGCATTGTTGAAAGGAAAACATTGAGTGATAAGTTGATAAGTGATAAGAATTATCATTTGTTGTTTGGCATTGTTGTTAACCTTTGTTTTTCTGTCTTCAAAGGTTTACAACCGTCCTACATGATTAGTCAACCAACCAACAAAATTAAGCCAACATCACAGTTCAAAAGCAACAAAGTTGGAAAATAAAAAGTTGGATTGTATGTTGGTATAGTTTACTGAGGTTAGGTTTAGGTATAGTTTTACTGAGGTTAAGGTTGGGGGTTAGGTTTAGGTATGGTTTTACTGAGGTTAGGGTTAGGTTTAGGTATAGTTTTACTGAGGTTAAGGTTAGGGTTAGGTTTAGGTGTAGGCTGTCAATCACAGCGACTGGCCAGTCACAGCACACCCTCTACGGCACTCTGTACTCAACCCGAGGACGGAACCATGCTCGCCTCTGCTACACCAGTGTCCTTGAGTGGATGGCCCTGTACGTACACGGGTGTGTAATCTGCAGAATTATGAAAAGGGAAAAAAAAGTTTGAGATCCACTTGACACTAAATGGAACAGAGCCTCGGTAACGCCTGTGAAGGTGGGAAGGGGCCCGGAAGTATAGGAAGAGTTCTTTCCAAAATGGCTGCTCTGCGTATAGTCCTACCATAGCATTTTACACCTTAGTAACTCACCTATTCAGAATCCATCTCTGCTTGTATGACTAGATGTTATTATTAAGAGATATTACAAGAGTGGGTGGTCTGTATCGCCATTTAATGCACGCCTGCGGTGCCGAAAGGTATCGCAGAAGTGCATTAATGACGATAAAGAACACCCTCAAGTGTAATATTGCAATTATACAACAGTTACCCTAAAACTAAGATAATCGCCGAAAAATCTTATTTTTTTTAATGACAGATGTAATTGACTACGACCACAAATGTCCCAATAAACTAGATATAGCCTAGCCACCGAGTCTGCTGTGCTCTTGGAGAAAAACACAGCTGAAGTGTTTATTACAGATTTACATGCTTGACCACAAAGTCTCTCTCTCTCTCTCTCTCTCTCTCTCTCTCTCTCTCTCTCTCACCATCATTGCTGAGAGTCACAGCCGTAGAGTCTCCATTGATCACATCCAGGAAGAAGTCAGCTGGGTTGTTATGGGGCTCACAGGTGTACCCTGGGAAATGAAGTTTCAGCAATATTGTCTTTTATATGCATACTTATGAAAATGAAAAAAGAAGAAAAAAATAGTGTGAGCACACACGACGCACACACTCACACTCACACTCACACTCACACTCACACTCACACTCACACTCACACTCACACTCACACTCACACTCACACTCACACACACACACACACACACACACACACACACACACACACCTATCCCAGAGAAGTAGTCCAGGGCACTCTGTGCGGGTCCATGGTACACCTGATCAAAGTAAGCAGAGTTATTGGTGACTGTATTGATAAGTACCGTTATGTCTTCACATAATATCAAATGATCAATACACTGACATTGGAATGGTTTACTATGAATATCATGCTAAATGGTCAAACTACTAAAAACAGGTAACAGCAAGTCAAAATATGCCGTGCTATCAAAATCAAACAAAATGACATACTAC
>NC_139716.1:29206850-29209350 GCF_964188405.1 Protomyctophum parallelum | reverse complement strand
GTCCTTCCTGGCCGCCAACACGTCCAGAAAGCTTAACAACAACAACAACATCATCAACTTTTATTTTATTTTATTTGTTCAAACAAGGTTCATGTTTTAGTTTGTTAGAGATTGTAGATTAATTTTTTTCATTTACTGCTTTCTTTCGTTTTAGAGATTTCAGGGGGCAGGGGCATTCACGGGCAAGTGGCTATATATATATATATATATATATATATATATATATATATTTATACACTGTATAGATATTGTTTTACATCATTTTACAGCGATTTCTTGTTTACCATACTCCTAGACAACAAAACCTAACCAACCTAAAACATTGAGAGAAAAAAAGTTGTCCTTTAAAATGTTAACTTTGCATATTATAATAACAATTTCTTGTATCACCTACAATAAGCTGGATTCATGTTTGTGTGCATTGTCAGATTTTAAATGTGTTTTACGCATGCAATTATTACGCACGCACGCACACAGTGATACTCACGATGACTTTCCACTTCCTGTCGCCCCGAGGATGGCATTTAGACCTGGCTTCATTATCCCACTGAAATACGCAGGTAGGCAGGCAGGCAGGCAGGCAGGCAGGCAGGCAGGCAGGCAGGCAGGCAGACAGACAGACAGTTATTGTTATATAATGTAAATGGATAAAGAACAATAATCTCGTAGTGTTTGTTGTTGTATATATATAGCCTATAGGCAGGCCTGTGTGGCTTGGCAGTATCATACAATATCTGTGTTTGTAAAAAGGCAGTATTTTGTGTTCAAACTCCCAATGATGGTCATAGTGGGTATTGGGTAACCTTACTCTGTCTGCCAGATTGTGGCAGTATTGAGTTGACAAGTTCCCTCCTACCTGCATCTGGTCTCTCAAGCAGTTGTCAAACTGTGGAACACCATGACATGACATCTGTGTGCGTATGTATGTGTGCATGCGTGTGTGTGTGTGTGTGTGTGTGTGTGTGTGTGTGTGTGTGTGTGTGTGTGTGTGTGTGTGTGTGTGTGTGTGTGTGGAAAAAGGAATCAGCTACTACTTTTGCGACAATTTGAACACAGGGAACATCTCAGACTCAACTAAAACATGACTCAGATCTAAACACGAGTAAACGGAACTACTAAACATGACTCAGGGAAACAATCAAACACGACAGTGGTAGAATAATTTCAATGCGAGGGAGCAGCCCTGTACAGTCAGTACAGTACACTGCTGAGTGGACACAAGACGGAGAGAGAAGTGAAAGTGACCTCGTGGAAGAGGGACAAAGAAAGAGGACCCGCAGAAGATTGGTGATTAATGATTAATAACTGGACATTATGTGCCACACCTGGCCCGATTCTAATGTCTTTTAAATCATATGCCTGTTTGTTGATCAGTGGTGCTCGAACCTTTTCAAATCAAGGACCCCCAAAATTATATGCATTCTTTTTGACACCCATCTCAAAATATTTAGTGAAAGTGACTATCAGAAGTTATTGGCATAATTATTGGCATAATTGGCATAATTTGAGCTAGCCATTTTGTAATTCCTCAGGGTTCATTTACCATTTGATGGTTGTTCTGTATAAAGTTCCTTTGTAATTTATCCTGATTTATAATGTTGTGTTACTTTGATGTATTGTTTTTTGACTGTATTTTGTGTATTGTAACCTCGGCTACGTTGAAAACGAGGGCTTGCCCTCAACTGTATTTCCGAGTATAAATAAAGGTGATGATGATTTAACGATTTGTAACTCAGAGAGTGACCAAATGTACCAAACTGTTGCTGCGAAGTAGTATTGTACAAAATTACCGGTCCATTTGGTTACATTTTGTACACTATCAAATGGATAAATTATCAGCTAAAAGTATTTTAGAGTGTACTTTTCTAGTAGTTTCTTGTACATTTTAGACAGGTCACATCCGTCAATTATTACCACACTACACTATAAAAACCTTTGAACATATAGCTGACTACACAGAACACACACATGTGCACACACTGCGATGCGACTAATCGCCTCTATCTGTCTCATGACGAAGCCTGCAATAAAGAGTGTGTGTTGCGCAAACACGGAAACACACTTTTTGAGAGTGTGTTATCTGCTGACCGGGGTCAGGATCAAGGTTCAGTGTGTGTGTGCATGTGTGTGTGTGTGTGTGTGTGTCTGCGCGCATGTCCAGTCGATATTGTTCACCAGTGACCATCCCGCTCCTCTCAGCAGTGTGCCCCAGTTGAGACTCTCTCTAAAGGGGTCTGCGTTCATTTAACCAGAGGCTCTAGCGCCACGGAAGAAAAAATAAGAATAAGAATAAAAAAAACTATGGAAAAAAAAGGTGTAACGCAGAAACCTGTGGCCTGTAGAATGATGTTACCATAATGTCCATCGCAGTTTGAGGACGTTGCGTAGAGTGGTCCTAATGGGCAAAAGAGGTGGCTGAAATGTGCCTGAATAATGTGTTTTATATTAATATATGTTACCGTGTTTAATGATTGCACGTTTGAAGTGCTTTGCTTCTTTC